>NC_089842.1:99917468-99926528 GCF_035609145.1 Eleutherodactylus coqui | reverse complement strand
AATACATGTCCATGGACAGGGGGCCATAGTCCATACAGGCTTGGCCTGTGTTTATTACGAAGTACAAAAATAAACAAAACACAGCCTTAACTTCAGGCATAAACAAAATCCTGCTTATCCAGCACTTACTATACAGAGACTGCCCCTGACTATACGTACGACTTGCTGCAGCCGCACAAAAAGCCACACAGTAAACAAAGTCCAGTTTTCCCTGGGTCAGGGATAAAGCGTCACATGAGACCAGCAGCTTCCAACATGCCTAGCTGAGCCCGACCTCTACTCTTTCTGCAGCCTTGCAGACTTATATGGACTTAGTAATTGCCCAGCCTCTACACCTGGGGAGCTTGTCTCCCCAAAATAAGACCTGGAGTGGAGGGAGTGGAATGGAGAGCCCCACTACCAAGCCTGACATCCATTCCAAAAAACCAGGCCCAAACATGTTTTACAAAACATCTCCAGCAACTACCTTTGCTGGAGATCATACTGCATCCCTGGTTTTTCCCCTGTCCCACATAGTGAGACCCAACTCCCTTCACACCTAATGGGTGTAATACCTGAATCCAGGAGAAACCTAGCGACCATCCACAGTTAACCCCTTCAGTGTCTCACAATATACATATTATTCTGGTGTGTCGCCTTCCTACTGCGGTACTCCAGAAGAAGATGGCAGAACTGTTATCAGCATGCATAGACTGTTAATAACAGCCCTAGGCATCAGGTAATGATTGGAGGCAAAGCATGTTTTTTTTTAAACTCGTTTTATTGAATAATATGCATTTTGTACAATAAATGAGTAAATCTTTGTTTACATCTCAGGCTCATTGTGATAATATAGTCAAGACTCAAGTACATTACATTGACATACAAAGACAGTAAACGTATTGTTTCTGTATGTCCGCTCATGACGTCTCTGGTAGAGGGTAATGTTCATCCAATTTACAGGTTAGGTCTAGGTAGAGCTTCTCTTAACAGGTTTTGGAACAGGTTTTGTACAGGAACTGTGTTTGTTGATCCCACCCTCCCCATACCTTATCAAATTTTTCGGGGCATTTTCTGTTTTTGTAGACTATTTTCTCATATGGCAGTATAGAGTTAATAATGTTTTGCCATTTTGAGAGTGTCGGGGGGCGCCTGTCCATCCATCGCAGGGCTATTGCCTTACGGGCATAAAACAGTACTTTAGTAAGGAATATCCTGTCGTGGTATTGCCATTGTTCCTCGTCTAAGATACCCAGTAGGCATATTGCTGGCTCAGGTGGTACCGGTATCCCTATTAGTTGGGTCAAGTATTCTGTAATTTCTTCCCAGTACTTATGGATATCTGGGTACGACCATATCAGGTGGTTAAAGTTGGCATTGGCCGCTCGGCAGCGGTGGCACTGACCTGTGGTCGTCCTTTTCATTTTATGGAGTCTGATCGGTGTTAAATAACACTGATGCAGGATGTATAATTGGGTTAGTTTATTGTTTGCGGCTGGTGATACCATAGTATATGTTGACATTGCAGTTTCCCAATCTTCGTTAGTGAGAGAGGGAATAAGTTCTTTTCATCTTTCCATCACTTTCATTGGTGCATCAGGAATCTTGGATTGCAGTAGATGGGTATATAGTACCGATATCAGGCCTTTGGGTCCTTGAGTGCGCAATATGCCTATTAATGGGTATAGTGAAAAGGGTTTTCTAGGCTCCGGGAACTGTGCTGTCAGGGCATGTCTGAGTTGCAGGTATCTAAAGAAGCCCACTCTTGGGACTTGGTATAGTTGTTGTAGTTGGTCAAAAGAGGCCAGGACTCCGTCAATATATAGGTGCTCTAGTGTGGTTATTCCCATATTAATCCAGAATTGTCTATCTGGTATGCTCATCAGGTGTGGTAGTGTTCTGTTGTCCCACAAAGGTGTCTCCAGAGGAGTGTCCCCCTGTCGAGTCAACCGCCTGCAAGCCTGCCATACATTCACTGCAAGTCTATGGATGGGCAGCATCCGTTTAGTCAGTAGTCCTGGTTTTTCCAGGAGGATCCAGAGCGATGCCTCTGAAAGAAAGGACATTAGGTGGTGCTCGGAGTTCGGGAGGGGCGAGCCCGACAGCCAATGACGGATATATCTAACCTGTCCTGCTAACTAGTAGAGTCTAAGGTCTGCCAGTGCCATTCCCGCCATTTCTTTGGGTCGCTGTAAAGTAGCCATACAGAGTTTGGCTCTAGAGTTCCCCCATACAAATGATATTATTAACGAGCTGGTTTTTTTGAAGAATTTCTGTGGTACTGTTACTTCCGCGTGTTCTAGACAATATAGCTATTTTGGGAGTATTATCATCTTTATAAGATTTATTCTGCCCGCTACCGACAGCGGCAGGGAACTCCAAGTTTTGAACTTTTGCTGTATAGTTGCGAATAGGGGGGTAATGTTTAGGTCTAGGCTTAGGGTGTAGTCTCTAGTGATATGGATTCCAAGGTATTTAAATTGCGGGGTGATTTGTAGGTTGCAGTACACATCTCCCATCTTCCAGCCCTCTAGTTTTAAAGGCATAAATGCGGATTTCTGCCAATTGATGCGCAGGCCCAAGAAGTTTCCAAATTTGTTGATTAGGGATATGGCTAACGGCAGGGTGCTCTTGGGGTTGGACATATATAGTATTATGTCGTCCGCATATAGTCCCAGCCTGTCCTCTCTGGATCCTATCTGGATACCTTTATATAACGCATGTTGTCGGATTCTCAGGGTTAGGGGTTCTATGGCGATTGCGAACAGGAGGGGAGAGAGCGGGCAGCCCTGCCGGGTCCCCCTATGGAGTGGGAAGGAGGTGGAAGTCAGACCATTCACCACCACCCTAGCCGTCGGAGACCTATATATAATCTTGATCCATTTGATAAATGCGTCTCCAAATCCAAACCTCTGTAGTGCTCCCATCAAATATGGTCATTCAACTGAGTCGAATGCCTTAGCTGCATCTAGTGACACTAGGGCCCAGTCCGATCTCCATCTCCACCCCATCTGTGCTACCACCTGCGTCCTTCTAATGTTGTCCGATGTAGATTTCCCGGGGATGAAGCCTGTTTGATCAGGGTGTATTATATCTTTTATGGCTTGGTTCAGGCGGGAGGCCAGAATTTTAGTGAGGATTTTGTAGTCGGTATTTAATAAGGAAATAGGCCTATACGAGCCGCATTCCTCCGGGTTTTTATCAGGTTTTAGGATAAGGACTATGTTGGCTTCTGACATTGATTCTGGGAGACTGTTCTTTTCAAACATACAATTGTAAAGGGAGTGCAGGTGTGTAGTTATTTCTTTTTGGTAGTGTAGGTAGACCTCTACCGGCAGGCCATCCGGTCCCGGGGTCGTATTTTTGGCCATGTCTTTCATTGCTTCCTCGATCTCCTCCGTTGTAATGGGGGAGTCCAGTTGGGATTTGTGGGTGTCTTGTAGTACTGGGAACGTTATGTCATTTAAGTAATTCTCTAGTTCTTCGGGAGAGTAATTAATCTGGGACTGGTATAGGTCGTTGTAGAATTGCTCGAATCTGTCCAGGATATCTTTTGGGTCTGTGAGTAGTATTCCTGCGGTTGATTTAATTCTTAGTATCGAGGGGGGTGGGGCGTTTCTTGTCGGGCCATAAATGCTAATAATTTGCTAGATTGGTTTCCCAATTCGAAGAAGGATTGTCGGGTAAAGAATAGGTTCCTCTGGGCTCTTTCTTTTAGGTATAGTAGGTAGTCTCTACCTGTTTTGAGCCATTTATTCCTTTTGTTGTCTGAGGGGTCAGCGATGTATTCTTTTTCTAATAGTTGGCATTGTTCTGCCAGAAGTTCCCCCTCCTGCGCCGTGGCTTTTTTAATATAAGAGATTGAGGACCTAAAGCATCCTCTGAGGTATAGTTTGAACGCCTCCCATACCAGCATCATTTCTGAGTGCATCTCGTGTGCCTCGTAGTATATTTAGATCTGGTCCGGTATAGGATCATTTGGGCCAAGTAACGAGAGCCAGAATGGGTGTATCTTCGGTCTCTTAATAGTGGCTGGGCCTGGATTTTTTAAAACCATACGCATTGGCGAGTGATCAGAGATCCCTCGGGGTAAGAACTCTATGGAGTCTATTTTAGGGAACAGTCCGGGGGATCCGAATATGTAGTCTATTCGGCTAAGTGCGTGATTATGGGCTGCATGGCAGGTGAACCCCTGCTGCTGTGGGTGGAGTACTCACCATAAATCTAGCCATCCTGTTACTGAAATTATAGAGGCCAGGCGGGTCACACTCATGTCTCTCTCCCTCCGAGCACCACCCCCGAATCTATCCAGGAGGGGATCCATTATCATGTTCATATCTCCCATACAAATGGTCATTGCATCTGGTGAGAATGAAGCAAATTAGATGCCCTCTGCCAGGAGAGCAGTTGTTGCTGGTGGTGGGTTATAGTATCACAATAGGACATATGGGTCATTATTGAGCCTGGCTCTAACAAAAATGAATCTTCCCTCTGGATCCTTTTTTAAGTTGCTCAACTTCCCATCTAAGTGACCTTCCGACCAGCAGGGACACTCCTCTGGAGTATGATGTATGACGTGTGTGCGGACCACTGTACCCATCGAGTGTGAGGTGGGTCTCCTGCAGGCACAATACATGTGGTCGCCAGGAGCGTATTAAAGAATTTATTGTTGATCGCTTTCTGGCTGATCCCGTGTCTCTGACGTTCCAGGATACAAAAGTTACATCCGCCATAAGTTAGGACAGGTTAACTGGGTCCGGATAAATTTACATATTGTATTCTGGCCGTCAGGAGTCCCCTCGCGACGCCCGGCAGCATTTTTATCACTGCAAAGCATGTTTTTAATGTAGGGTAAACGGCAAACAAAAAAACACACAAAAATGAAACTTCTTTCCACCCCCGTCCCCCCAAAAAATCTAAATTTGCTTTTATTTTTTATGTATACAAAATGTTGCCATTAAAAGTTTACAACTCAACCTACAAAAAAAAAAGACGTAACACAACTACATGAACGAAAAAAGAAATGTTATGGTTCTTGTAACAATGAAAAAACAAAAAAAAATGTTTGACTCTTAGGGCACATTCAGACGACCGTATATCGGCCGCGTATTCACGCCAACCGATATACGGCGTCCATCTCTGCAGGGGGAGGAGGCTGGAAGAGCCGGGAGCAGTGCTCTGAGCTCCCGCCCCCTCTCTGGCTCCTCCCCACCTCCCTGCATTATTTTCAATGAGGAGAGGTGGGATGGGGCGGAGCTAATTCCCGGTATCTAGCCCCACCCCCACCCGACCTCTCATTGCAAATAGTGCAGAGGGGTGGAGAGGGGGCTGAAGCTCAGAGCACTGCTCCCGGCTCTTCCAGCCTCCTCCCCCAGCAGAGAGAGACGCCGTATATCGGCCGGCGTGAATACCTGGCCGATATACGGTCGTCTGAATGCGCCCTTAGGCCGCCTGTCCACGGCCGCAATGGAATATCACTAGTGATATTCCGCCGCGGGGGAAGAGGGCGGAGTACTAAAAGGGCTTCGCGCTGAGCCTATATTAATGATAGGCCAAACAGCGGAGAATCACAGCATGCCTTGATTTTAATCACGCGAGCCCAAAATCGCTATGATTTTACGCTTATGTGCAGTAGGCTGCGCTTTCCATAGTTATCCTATGGAAAGCGTGTCATGCGAGCTCCGCGTGCGATTTATCGCCGCAGATCTCGCAATGACACCTCACCCATGGACAGCAAGCCTTAATATCAAAAATACGTGCAAAAATAAGGGGTTAATTAACTCCTCTGTTCTGTCTCAAACGCAGCTCTGCAACTTCTAGTTTTATGAGAAACTATATTCATAGCAATCCTTATCTGTTTTTAAAGGGATACTGACCAATAACTTTATGTAGGATACAGAGTATATGGCAATAGTTTGTTTTTACATCCTGCCTTTATATTACATTTTTAGGACCCATTGGCACAGATCCCTACAGTATAGAAGTTTCAGTGCTAAAAAAAAGGGCCTATAATGGTTAAAGTGGCACCATTTACTATGTATGTTACCATCCGGATGATTGTAATGATATGAAAGTAAGATCCTGCAAAGTTCAACATAAGACTCTTGTCAGAAATGTAGCTACATAAACATTGTTACGGATTACATATCCTTGTTTAATAATATGCCAAGTAGAAAACTGTTAGGCTAGATTCACATGGGGCGGATTCCCGACGGAAATCCCGCGATTTGGCCGCAGCGAAAAACCGCGAGATTTTCGCCGGGAGAACCGCTGTGGTCGGCAAATCCGCGCAGCAGCAGCGGCTTCTGCCGGCTTAGTCGCAATGGATTTGCCGGCCCATGTGGACGAGATTTCTAAGAAATCTCGTCCACATGGCTGGCTAATCCCAGGATTAACGGCCGCATCCGGATTTGCCGCTGCGAAATTCCGCACAGAATTTCCATGGCAAATCCGCCCCATGTGAACCCAGCCTTAAAATTTTCCTGACTGCATGATCATCCGGGCTGTACAGTTCCTTATGGTATATGGAATGTGTGATGGACTAATCACTGGACTGCACTATTTTAAAGGATGCTACTGCCCCATTTAACACCAAGTTGGTTCTGTTCAAGTCTTGCAAGTCTCATAAGATCTAAAAGCTCAGAGCCCTTGAGAAAATGTTTATTTAACCGATGTCTCTTCTACAGTAAAAACAAACACTCCCAACAAATCCCCGTCCTCCCTCTGGATCAGCAGTATTCTAGAATGTAAATAGAGATCAAGGACACACTGAATGAAAGGATACTAAACTAACCAGAGGTGAGAAAGTAAAAGGGCCAGTCACCCTGGAGCTCCCCGCAGTGCAGGAGCATTAGAAGAGGTCACACAAATGGATGTAAATGTCTTTGGAGGTTTCTCAACACTATCTAAAGTAGTCATCATTGGAAAGAAAGGAACACAGGACAGTTCCCATACTTTTACATAGGCTGATTATCAGCCGAAAAATCTCTCAAATGAGTGATTGTTGTCCAATATAAAATGGGACCCGACAGGGTACTGCGCAAGAAAACGCTCATTACTCGCTTTATTTGAGCTCGCAGAAACAAAGCGACTAGTGAGAGACTTCTCACTCAATGTAAACAGGCAGCCGTTCATCTAGGAACAACTGCCTGTTCGCAATGAATGCACGTGGGCGACTGTAAGAGATCTCCAGTGCTCTCCGCCTGCATTCGCTGAATGACTATCGCTCCTGCGTGAAAGCACATAAGTTACAGTCATTCTGATGGCTGTTGACAGTTACCGTTTGTAAAAGTACCTGTAAGCATTTTTCAAGATAGGGCGTTCAAGTGAATGGAGGTGGAGCCAGACGGGGATCATTCCGCCCCCTTCCATTCACTGAAAATAGGAGTTTCCTAAACATTGAGCAACTCCTGTTTACACTGAGCAAGCAGACGCTTAGCAGTTGTCTCTTTTCAGTGAGCTGAATTGGAATGACTAGCAAGAACTGAGTAACTTTTTGCTCAGCGCCTTATTTATTGTCATGTGTTCACAGGTTGACAGTAACCCAAAAATCACCTATTTGAGAGATTTACTCAGGCGACTATAGGCCAGTGTTAAAGTACCTTTTTTCTGGTCTGAAAATGACTGGGAACAATTACGCATCCTCCTGTGGGCCCCTCTCCAGCCTGAATGGCTGAAAAAGGGACAACAATAGCCTATATGCATCCATTCTTCATCTGTCCTGAACAGTAAAGCTGACCATACACATTAGATTAATGTAGGTTGAAGCATCTCATTTTGGTGGGATTGGCCAGCCATCTAATGTATATGGGGACCTCTGAACTGTCCCCAGATGGCAGATCTCAGGGGAGAGAAGGATTGGGTAGTTAGATCTTAACATTCCAATTCCTTCTGTTATCCTTTTGTTCTCAGGGAGATAAGCCACCATAGTCACAGTAGTCTGACAGTGGCTTACTTCCCTTTCCCCATGGAGAGCACATACATGCACCGCCAAGTGCAGTATATAAGTGTATGTGGTTGGAAGAGATACGTCCGACAGCTGTCTAAACTGCATAGTAATCTTCAGTCTGCCTAGATATGTGTGGTCTTATTGAAGCAATGGATGTAGCTCTGTATAGCTAAGCTGATATGCCTTTCAGGACCTCCAACAACTGTGTGTAAACTCTGTCCTAGCAAACATTAGTGCAGGTTTTCCTGAAATGGCTCAATAGACTTTTCACTTGACACGAGCCTTGTATCAATAGACTCCTGCACTGAATATTGCTGCATTATGTCATCTCGTGGTTTTATCCTGGTGAAATAACTAATAATGTTACAATGTATCTATTTCATCTTCTTTGTGCCTGCAGGATGGAGAGCCTTTGCTGCCTTCCTTACTGTCATGTTCTGCTTTGGGATGTTGTGGTACCTACATGTAGACTCCTACGTACCAGGGTAGGTACACGGCCTCTGTATCATTTAGGGTGTATAGGTAGTAAATCTCAGACACAGATCATGGAGATATTTAAACTTTTGTCCTGAGTATATTTAAAATGTAAATTTGGTCTTAATCTGGTCGACCTCCGGGGGCAGCCGTTGAGTCGTGCGACCCCATTCTCCATCCTGACCTCTGTCCCCTGAATCATGGGGTTTACATTCCAATACAACTGACATTTATTAATAATGTGTGATAGGATTATAAATGGTGGATATATAACTATAGTTTATGTGTCATCAGGTCCTATGTAAATGTCAGATCAATGTGCACTCCAGGGGATGTTGCTTCCAAAGCAGCTTCTATGATCAGCAAGTAAGTGTCTGTTAGCTGTCTATCATCCCTTGAAGCACACTGCAGTCCCCCTGCCCTGCACACTGCAGTCCCCCCCCCTGCCCTGCACACTGCAGTCCCCCCCCCTGCCCTGCACACTGCAGTCCCCCCCCCTGCCCTGCACACTGCAGTCCCCCCCCCTGCCCTGCACACTGCAGCCCCCCCCCCGCCCTGCACACTGCAGCCCCCCCCTGCCCTGCACACTGCAGCCCCCCCTGCCCTGCACACTGCAGCCCCCCCCTGCCCTGCACACTGCAGCCCCCCCCTGCCCTGCA
>NC_089842.1:99749968-99909968 GCF_035609145.1 Eleutherodactylus coqui | reverse complement strand
ATGACAGGGTGCCATTGATTTTCTGTTTAGTCGATGAAGAGCTGAATTTAGTGATTTCCTTGCACGATTACACTCCCAATGATACAAGTGCAGATTGTATTCCTTGAAGAACTCAATGGCATCGGTAAACAATATATTTTATTGATTATGTTACTAATTAATGATAACTGAGATCAATTATCCATGTCCAGGTTGCAGTGCAAACGCTGTGTAGTGGTTGGAAATGGACACCGTCTGAAAAACAGCTCTCTGGGTGAAATCATTAATAAATACGACATTGTAATCAGGTAAGACCATGATTGTAGCCGTAAACATGACTCATGTAACAGACTACTGCACGGCGGAAAATGAATAATAGATCTAATGCAATGCATCTACAAAGTAACAAAAGATTATATTCTATCATTTCCATTTATTATTCATACATATGGAGGGTGTGTATACATACACACAAACTCCTGCTGGGAAGTGGCGCCTGCATGGATCTTTCTAGAACATTGCACAGTTGCTCGATTGGATTGAGATCTGGGAATTTGGAGGCAAAGTCATCACCCCAAACTCTTTGTCATGTTGCTCAAACTATACTGGGACAATTTTTGCAGTGTAGCAAAGCACATTATCCGGCTAGAAGACACCCCAGCCATTAGGGAATGCCATTATCATAAAGGGGTGTACTTGGTCTGCAACACCAGCCAGGTGATACATGTCAAAGTAATACAGGACCCAAGTTTTCCCAGCCAAACGTTGCACAGAGCATTATGCTGCCTCCACTGGCTTGTCGTCTTCCCATAGTGCATCCAGGTTCTGGGTCTTCCTCGGTAAGCAATGCGAATGTACTCAGCCAACTTGACCACGTTCTGCTATTCCTCCAGGTCTGATGCTCACGTGCCATTGTAGGTGCTTTCGCGGTGGTCAGGGGTTAGCATGGGCACATTGACCAGTCTGCGGTGAGACAATGTAATCCGCTGTTATTAGCGGCCCCTGGGTAGAGCACAGCGTGCGGTCCGTCTTATCAGCTCTTCTGCTAAACAACGGATTTTAAGCCGAACCGATTTCTATTATTTGGTAGAACACTGAAAGATGGGCACATTTACACGCAACGATTATTGCTCAAAAGATGGCTTTTGAGCGAGGATCATTGTGTCTAAATGGGCCTTTTATACAATGACAATGGTGTACACCATTTGCATAGGGCGCTGCCTGTTCTTTGTGTTAATAAGGTAGCACGCCATCGGGCATTTTAAAGGAATGTTTCATCTGTAAATATGAACAGGTTTTCGAAAAGATGTATATTAGCCTACTTTACATAGCAGGCTGTGTGAACACCAAATCCTCTACTTGTTGTGTAAATAGGAATAAAAGAACATTTGATAAAAATGGCACGGTAAACACTTCCAGGACATCTGCCACCAGACAGTAGCGGCAGGCACGCCCTGATCGTAGCAATATGTCGCTTACAGGTTTTCTTTTTTTATAAAATTGCTGTTTTTCATCTGCGGAATGCTCTGAGCACTGAAGTCCCCTCATTGATGTGCGCTGTGGAGTCCTCGAAATTCATAATCTGTTGGCTCCATCTGCTGCTCATTAGCAGATGTCTCCCTATACTGTGCAACGAGGAGTAGAGGGAGCCTGCCGCTCAGGAGTACGAAAACTCTGCTGCACCCAAGCAACAGGGATGTTATCAAAAGCTGCAACGAAGTAAGGCTAACTTCACAAGGGCGAGGGCGATATGAGGCAGTAAATCATGGTGTGATTTTGTGCTTGCAGACATGCGATTTTGCTCCGGATGCGAGGCGTTTTTGTTTCAAAACCGCCTCGCATCACTTCGGGGAAGAAGCGATCAGGGAGAATTGCAAAATTTCTCCCATTGTTTTCAATGGGAGACATCCCATCGCATCGCGTGCACCCAGCATGGGGTGTGATGCTGCCGGCCCCATTGAGCACACCCAAAGATTGGACGTGCCGCTATTTTTTTTTTTTATGCACCTTGATGCAGTAAAAAGGAATAAAAAAAACCTCTCATAGGTATGATCCTATTCATAAGAGTGGGGTTCATATTCGTGCTTGCAACGCAGAAATCTTGCGTGATTTTCTCACCCGTGTGAAGCCGACCTAGGTGATGTACTGCTTTAGGTAAGAGTGTCTGTCACTACTTTGTGACTTTTTTTTATGCAGTGAGGGCTTATTTTCAGGGTAGGGCTTATATTTCAAGCCCACTTCGCCTCGAAAATCCCAGCAAGTGAGCACTACAAAAAGCTTCGCAACTTTGTAGCAACACACAATCGCGATATCGCACAGAACACAGGTGCGACATCGCTTAGATTTTCTTGCGCCGATATCGCGTCGTCCGTGTGAAAGCGGCCTTATTCTTAGAATTTCCTAAGTATAGAAGTCTATATCTTGGCAGCATACATTGAGATGCCATCCAACACATGCAGCAGAAGCAACAGGTTTTTTTGATTCCAATAGAGATTCATAGCCCAATGAATAAATAGGTTTCTAGAAACATTTATCTCATGTTTTATAAAATCTTCTTTCATTCATGTCTTCGTTACCAGCAGGGCACTTGGTACACATGAAGGCTGTTTTTTTTCCTTTTTTTAGATACACTGTGCTAACATACGTTTTTTGCAACCTGTTCACATTTGCCTTTCACCCTGTTTCACTCCCTCCACTTGCCTTTTTATATATAAATTCTCTGATGTATATGACTGATGTGTGAGAATGAAAGGCGTTGCCTGTGTTAATGTGAAGAAATAAAAAGTGGATTTTCTACATCTTCATCCCACTGTCTGATATCTATTTTGTAGGGTCAGGATCCCAAAATTGTGCCAACAGCACCCATAAGTTAGTCCCCCTCTCCACGGCAGTGTATTCGCCGGCCGACGCTTTCCATAGCAATGCTATGGAAAGCGCCGGCCCCTGTCTGCATGCTGCGAATTGCCCCGATTCTCTGCGGTCAGCCTATCTATCACATAGGGCTGACCGGCAGAGATTCGGCGGCAGCTCCTGCGGCGGCGATCTGCCGCAGGACTTCGCAACGCCTGTGGACAGCCGGCCTTGAAAGGAAAAAAAGTCTTTCCTCTAAACGCACGCCTAAAGTGAACAATAATCGACTGAATCCGGCACTTCTCATTCGTCGTTCAGTTTCTGCAGGACTAATAATCCTCATTGACTCGTTCACTTATTGTTCCGTTTACACGGCGATCGTTTAGTGTTTTAGATAGGAATACCAAATACTAAGCGAGAAGTGAACGATTGTCAACGGTGATCTGCCTGTTTAAACAGGCTGCACGAGCGTGAATGAATTGGGGATGACTTTACCAGATTGTGCAAACGAGAACCGTGCAGGTCTCGTTCAGTGTAAAAGCAGCATTATCTTTGTCCATGTTCTGCATCAGAGCTCTGCTTGTTCATATATGCTCTTTTGTAAAAGCACAACCTCAGCAAGACATCCGTGTCGGACAAGACTGGGAGAACAAGTATAAGCTACAAGCAACTCGTCATGGTGCGCTGAAATCTCGTGCGGTAAACAAATCGCAGCATGTGCTATTTCTGTGCGCCCCCCCCCCCCCCCCTGGTCACTGCAGGGGCACGGCGCGCATCCCGCTGCGAGCGTCTGCAGGAGGCCTTAATCTGGGTTCCAAAGCTCACGTCATTGTAGAGGGTTCCCAGCTGCCATTTGCTGCCTCATGTTTCTGTTGGGATTGCATTTATTTATTATTGTTGGTATGCTGTCAGGTGCCTGCCGTAAAGCTGGCAGCTGCTGTATCTATGCCCTAAACTGTGTGGCCAAGCTGCAGCCATGCTAATCTGCAGTGTATCAGCCTAGGGGCCAGGGCAATAGCTTCCGTACTGGGGAAATTGGAGATGAGCATAGACACGGACAGATAAAAAAGCAAGTAATAGCAGTGCGGAGTATGAATCCTGTCACTATGTGCTGGTCAGTAAATGTGAGACGCTATATTAACCCTTTCCAATCCAATTTGTATCCTGGTTTTCCTAGGGGGCTTACTCTTTTTCTGCTGTTATACAACGGTGCTATCTGCTGGCTAAAGCCAGTACTGCATGAGGTGACACGTTGGATAGGCTCCGACAGCAGAGAGGCTGGCAATATACACTAAAAGAACCCTGACGGACGTCTTCCAACATCAAAGCTGTACAGCCATAAATCATAATGTCTTCAGACATTATCCATGCTTTATCCAGCGAATATTTGCATTGGGGAGAAACCAGTGATGTATTTTAACCCCTTAAGAACCAGGATGCTTTGGCGAAGGCAGCGGGTCATTTTTCATATATATATATATATATATATATATATATATATATATATATATATATATATATATATATATAATTTTTTTTTTTAAATTCTGTAATTTTTCTTGAGGTCGTAGAAGACCTCTGGGGGTCATTAACATTGTTTTTCATTTTTTCATTTTACACTTTTCCTCTGTAACTGAAGTATGCATAGTAGCAGCATTCATATGAGCCCCAGTTACAGGGGAAACCATCTCCCCATATTGACAACAGTCACTAACAGAGCTGATCCGGGTCTGCTATGACCCTGTAGTTCTGCTGTGGCAGGGGGCACCTGGTGATCACGTGATCAATGAGTCAAATAGCGGAAGTGATACTTTCGCTTTCTCCATTCACTACATAATGTTCTTTGAGCGATATGTAGCCTGTAAAGGAGAAGGCAGAAACTGTTAAAAACCACTTCTGCTTTTTCCTCCGGGTCCCCGGCTGTCACTAACAGCTAAGAACCTGACCTGCTCCTACAAGATTGCAGGAGCTTTAATCCCACGCCATATTTTTAGCATTGGCCGGGATTAAAGCTAAGGACCAAGCGTCAGAAATTTACTGTGCTTGGTCCTTAAAGGGTTAACTAATTTTTTTATTCTAAGACAATATAATTTATTGATTACAATAAAGTCTGGGGAAGTAAAGCTCCTGCATGTTTAACAATCTAATAGAATTACACCGGTCATATGATATATGATAGACATCAGCCTTGATTGGATTGTATGTTTTTATTGTGTTTACTAGGCCTGCTCATGAAACATTTCAGATGTATCTGAAAGTGTGTTTATAAGTGCAATAAACCATTTTTTTTATTGAACAAGAAGGAATTGTTCCACTGTCACAATTTTGTATCTTTTAAAAGTCTCCTTTTAGAAGATACTGTAGCTAATAAACCATTTTACTTATAAAATTTTGCAATCAAAGCCTTTGCTGTTAGTAGGACATGGAAGACTCTGGTCTTATCAGTAGGGAATAAGCTTGCAAAGCCTACTTGCAGCATGGCTAAGAAGTACCTCCATATTATTGGAATACTTAACCCCTTAACGACTGTCCATACGTCTTCTGACTGCGGCCATTAAGGGGCTGTATTCTGCAACGCCGTCAAAAGACAGTGCTGCATTTGAATCCTGGAGTGGGGCGGGAGCCAGTGCTCAAATGTCGGATGACAGACAGGCACTTGCTTTAACAGCGGGGATTGAAAAGACCTTAGATTCCCACTATTTTACCCTTTACACACATGTAAAAGGTTGACACAGGGAGTGTGCTCAGTCTGTCATCCATCAGACCCCTGTGATGTGATTGTAGGGTCTGATGGGTTGCTATGGCACCCAGAGGCTTGGATACAGGCTTCAGGTCTGCCAGCTAAGGTCATAGGCTTTCTAATGCACTGCTATACTGAAGAATAGTAGTGTATTAGAAGAATGATAAAAGATGCTGATAATCAAGTCCCCCACTGGGAATAAAATAAAAAGTCTTTAAAAAATTGTAAAAAAAAATAAAGGAAGATTTAATACGTTAAAACACCACTTTTTCCCCTTTACTATGAGAAAGGAAAAGAATCACGTGTGGCATCACTGAGTTTTTAATGACCCATAGAAAAAAAATGTACATTATTTAACCCGTATAATGCATGTCATGAAAAAAAAAATAGAAAAAACATGTCGAAAATAGCTAATTGCCTATCTCGTCTTACAAAAAAGTAATAAAACTCGATCAAAACGTCGCATGGATCAACAATTTGCACCATTAAAAGTACAACTAATCCTGCAAAAAGAAAAAACTCACATAAAACATTGACAAAAAAATGAAAATGTTAAGGATCTTTTGAATGCAACAAAAAATACAAACTATATCAATTTCGCATTGACATCATCCTACTGGCCTGCAGAATGTATTTAACATATTTATACTGGATGGTGAACGCCAATAAAAATAAAAAATGTCAGAATTGCAGATTTTGTTAAGCTTGCCTCTAGAAAAAAATTGAATAAAAAGCAATCAAAATGTTACATGTTCCTAAAAACTGGATAAATAAAGACTAGCAAAAAAACAAGTCCCTCCATAGAGCTCCTTTGATGGAAAAATTAAAAACGGTATGGTTTTGGGAATGCAACGACACAAAAGCAAATTGTTATGTCTGTGCAACACGGCCTGCTGAAAGGACTGTGTCTGATTGGCTGAGCACTCAGCCAATCACAGGCAGTGTTCAGCCATTCATAATTCAATAATTCTTTGAATTCCGCACGGCATTTCAGTTTCAGCACGGCTTGGCCACAGGAGACTGTTCGCAGCGTGTGGACAAGATTTTCGCAAATCTTGTGCACTTTGCTGCTTAGTGTCAGGCATAAGATTTAGATGGAATTTTCGTGTGGAAAGATGGAATGTAAGAAGTTACATATTTCCCCAGTAGTGGGTTGGGGAGCTGATGGGTCGTCTCAGAGATTATAACGTGAAGAATAATAATCAGCCATAGTATTTGCTATAGTTTGAGGGATGAATATTTTTTTGTTCGTTAGGAATAAAATATATTTAGAGTTACCAGCTCTAGATTAGAGGGGATGCTAGTAATGCGCTTGCTTTATTATTTTGACTATATTACCTGGCATTAATTTTCTGCAGCGCTTGTTCATATTTATATATATATATATATTGATGTAACTGATTTTGTAGATTATCTATCATGTCTGATCTAGCTGGGCAGTATTTTGCTTTGTTCTATTGACTCAAGTGAATATTTTTTGAGACATGTAATCTTAACTCCTTCTTCTCTCATATCTGCAGCTGTTAAGCTCCTGCACACTGGCGGATTTGATTTGCGGAATCTAGGGCCGGCGGCTGTTCCACAGCAAATACTGCCCATAGCCTCCTATGGAGAACCACTGGTTCCTGCACACGAGCGGAAACCAACTGTAATTTCTGCTTGCGGCAGAAAAATCCCAGCATGCTCCATTTCTGTGCAGTTTCCACCTGGACGGCTTCCATTAAAGTAAATGGTGGCCGTCCATCCCGCAACGCTTCCACGATCATCATTGCAGAATGGTTGCGGGATGTGCGTCATCGCCTAGCGACAGTGTAGCATAATCTGTACTGCACATGTGCGCCAGCACTTCTGCAGTACAGATAAAGAAGAATCCAGATAGGTAAACGGGGTCATCGATCCTGCATACCGGAACCGACCAGGTCGTGTGCAGGAGGCCAAAAAGTCCCTGTGGGGACCGCAGGGATGAAGGAATCCTCTGCCACAGCTGTGACAGAAGTTCAGGATGCTATCCCATTGCTTCCAATGGGGTCGGGCTGCTGCTGCTGGCCCCATTGAAAGCAGTGGGTTGTAGGCAACCCCCGCAGCATGATTTTCAGGGAAGGGCTTGAAATATAAGCCCTTCCCTGAAAATCATCCCTAGCTGGTGAAGAAAAAAATGATATACTCACCTGTCCGCCGCTCAGGCGCGTCCTCCGGCTGGCTCCCCGGCACTGCTGTCCAGCTCTTTCAGCAGGCAGGGATTTAAAAATCCCCACCTCTTAAAAGGGCTATGATGATTGGCTGAGCGCTCAGCCAATTACAGGCAGTGCTTAGCCATTCATCAATGAAAATGTATATTATAAGCACAATTTGAAAACTGATAGTCAAATGAATTAACATCACACAACACAAACACATGTTTTAGCATGCAACAACCCTTTAATGATGATGCAAAGGGAGGTTTAGAGGTTACCAACATCTAAGCAAAGTGTGTGTATGCCACTCCTGGGCTACGATGTATGCAGAATGTAAGGATACTAGTAAGGATACTGAAAAAAATATCAAAGCTGAATAAAATTATATCACAATGAATGAGATTATAAAGTAAGAAATAGTCATGCATGCCCTTTAACCCCCACAATTGGGAGAAGGTGTATGGCCACTAACTGATATCATTTACATCTTTAAGGGATTGATTTTGTCATCCATTCATCTTCCAGTCCTGCAGAAGCTCTTGCAGCTTGGCAGGAGAGTAAAAAACTAGTTTCTTCCCCTTTCTTGTTATGCCATGACATTTGTGTACAGCACCACATATTCCCCTAGTGGAAACATACATTTTCTGCTAGAAACCTCTAGTTTATGATTACCTTGTATGTGCACAACATTTATTCCACTGGAGAAAGGAGACTAAGCCTCTGTCAGGCACCAATGACCCCAACATTTATAACCCCATCGCCTACACACATGGGCAAGGTGTTCCCCATATTCTTTATGGTTAGTTGAATTCTCTCATGTACCTGGAGTTGCTCTTGATACATAATATGGCGTTTCCTGTCTATATCTCTATACTGTACATTTTAGTTCTAATCTAATGTTTCCATCACCAGATTGAACAATGCTCCGGTCCACAATTACGAGAAGGATGTTGGCAGTAAAACCACCATGAGATTCTTCTATCCAGAATCTGCTGACTTTGACCCTCAGCTGGACAACAATCCTGACACTTTGTTGGTGCTGGTGCCATTTAAGCCTTTGGACATCCAATGGATGAAGATTATTCTTAATAATGAGAGAAGGGTGTGTTGTAGTCTGACATCACTGCGCTGCATCACCACATTACTCCTTTGTGTCACACAATTGCAAAACTGGAATCTCTGTCTGCCATTTGTGAGCCACAATATACACTTTTCCCTAGCCATCTAATGTAGCCCCTTAGGCCCTCCACCATGCTCCTTTTTTATATTGCTACTACATTGATATCTCCTTGCTCAGCTGTATACTACCAACATGTCTGGCAGCTCCTCCTCATTGGATATTTGACCCTTCTGGTCTTTCATGAGGGTGGATGTGCATTATTGACCAAGCCCATAAAGACCCTACTAATGTTTGTGTCTTTTACCAGGTCCATAAAGGTTTTTGGAAACTGCCTCCTTTAATTCTGGAGGTGAGTCCTCAGAATACACGGATCCTAAACCCCTATTACATGGAAGTGACGGCCACCAAGATCCTGGATGTCATCGATACTAACCAGGAGACTTCAAAAAAGATGAAAGCGGTAAGAGGTGTACAGAAGCTTAAGGAAAGGTAGAAGGATCAGGTTGACTGTAGTATTTTTGTCTCCTGATCCTTCCACCTTCCTGTGGATTCTATAGCTTTTTTCCCCCTAGGCTTAGTTTGAGTGTCAATTATATCACTATACTTGCCAAATCCTAAACTAGAACTTTTAACCCCTTTTAAGGATTTTAGCAAGTTTGATACTTTTAAGAGTAACTGTATAAAAAAAACTTGACATGTTTGAGCAACATGTCAAGAGTTTTGATCTTGGCAGCTGTAGACAAACACATAGATTACAGCCAAAGGGAAACAGGGCTCAGGTGAGCACTGCAGCCCTTTCATTTCAGCGATTAGCAGGGTCTCAGCATCTGGACCCTCACTGATCAAAACTTTTGGCATTTCGACAGACCGGAGCTGCAGATCGGGTGAGTGTAAAGCTGGTAGGGATGCTGCCCAGCTTAGAGGCCAATAGTGTGGTTGTGCTGTTGGCCTCTGGCCAGGCAGCAACCCTTGGACTACTATGGGGTCATTATGGGGGTCACTTACTACTGGGACCACTTTCAGGATCACTATTACTACTGCGGTCAGTATTTGCGTACACAAAAGAATGCAGATAGGCTCATTGAAATGGTGTGCAAATACGCAGATTTCCTATATATTCACTACGTTTGCGCCCGCCAATTCTCTTTAGTTGCCTATTACAATGTGCAATACGCACCAAAATAAGCCATGCTGTATATTTCTTCTTACGTGTTTGCACATCACGTGAAAAAATAAGCTCATGTAACCCATTGAAATCAATGGACTCCATTAACCGCATAATACACTGCACACATACGCTCATATGAACAAACCCTTACTGTACTATTACAATTGACTCCTATGAAGGAAACTATAAGGCCCTTGGTGAAAATGAGTTTTGACATCCCTGCCCTATAACCTGACGGCACTCTCTACAAGGAGAAACATTATTCCCCTCCTTTCCCTGGACTGATAAAGCATCAGGAATTTTTTTATTTTTTTCTTCAAATTGGGATTTTGTTTTCTGTAAACCTTATTGATTTTTTCCTTGACTCACAAGTGGATTTGACCATGCAGTGGTTCTATAATACACTGAAATACTTTAGAATTTTTCATTGCTTCGTTATGCTTTTATATTAGGGCATATTGGATACCTTCAAGGATAGGTTCCTGTTTGGGGTTGCTCTTTTCAGGGCAAACACTCTTTGGTGAGGGTGTAGCAACTAGGAACTTCTAGACTA
Source organism: Eleutherodactylus coqui (assembly GCF_035609145.1). NCBI lineage: Eukaryota > Metazoa > Chordata > Amphibia > Anura > Eleutherodactylidae > Eleutherodactylus > Eleutherodactylus coqui. The sequence goes on along the minus strand of NC_089842.1, from coordinate 99,899,384 downwards.
TGCTAAGTATTCACTGGATCTTTAAAGTTTTTTGTCTAGGTTGCTATGGGCAATGATACATATGTGGTTATACATTTATATTAGATCTTCAGGTACACGCTGGTGCATAGATTAGAACTATTCTAATGTTTTAAGGGTATTGATTGAAACATACATTTAAAAGTTTGACAATATCCGTCATATTGGTTTTGCCGACCATAATGTTTTCAGTGATCAGGTGTCCGCTATATTCAAGGGCTCTTCTGTTTTATGTAGATAAATCTATATCATTGCGAAGCAGAATGCTCTCGACTTCTAATATATCCCTTTTACATTTTTTGTTTGCAGTCAGTGAATTAAAGAATTGTATCCAGTGTAGACAGTTCTCTGTTGGGTAAACAACTTGGACTCCAGACTGATACATTGCATCAATGCATGTACTATAAAATGTAAAGGCCCAGTTACACTGAAACGACAGTTTGAGTGACAGCTTTGAGCGATCATTTTGCATAAACTATTAAGTAGCTACTTAATAGCTTATTATTGTGCAAATGAAGCCTAAGCTGAAAGCAGTTAATAGCCTGAGGGCTCTTATCTGCTTTCAGTTCCTTTGTTCTCCGACGGGTAACAATGCTATCAGCACTACCCGTGGACTGCTGATAAGGCTGACCGACGATTTTTAGGTTGGCCTAAATTTAACAATCAGTCCATCATGCACGACAAGTGCACAATGGACGCTCGTTTAGACGCAACGATGATCGCTCAAACGATCGCTTTTTAGTGCTTTTTGAGCGATCATCGTTCCGTGTAAATGGGCCTTAAGAAGCTATCGGGACAGGCGAGAGATTTGTCCTGCGGATGTGCCTACCGCACTGGATACATTGTAACAATATCACAGTTGTGAAAACGTATTAGGACTGAACAGCTTTTCAGTCTTAGAGGGGTTAAACAAGTGTGTCCCTATTTACAGACATAAAGTAGATGTCTTAGGACTCACTCACACGAGTGTATGTTCACTGCGTATTATACATGCAGTTTTTGCACATGTGATATGCAGTACTAATAATCCATAGACTGTCATTGTGCTATTAATATCATGCACACGAAATACGCCCACAAAAAACCCCCCAAAAAAACGTGGCATATCCTACCTTGGTGTGCATAAATGCCAAGATAGGCTTTGGGGATTGAACCTACGCAGCAATATACACTTACACAGGCTTGTGTGAGTGAGGACTTAGAGGAATTGCGAGGCATTGAAATGCAAAGTCTGTTAGACACTGCTCAACTTTTGATTTCACTATAATTAAGATTTATTTATAGAAGACTGGAAAATACTTCCAAAGAGAAACTTCACACAAATGCTGACGAGAGAAGAGTGAATGTATTCGATCTGGCCCCAGCATCTGAGGTTGTAAAGCAGGGGGGCCAAACTCCTTTTCACCGAGGGCCACATCAGCCTTATGGTTGCCTTCAAAGGGCTGATTGTAAGGGCTTGTTCACACGAGCGCTTTCCGCTGCATTAAAAGATCGCGTCTAAATAGAACCAGTGGTTTCCTATAGAAGCATTCACACAAAGGAATTTTGGACGTGCAACATGCTCACATCTTCAAAAGATAGGACACGTGAGTGCAAACTCGCATGTCGGCTCCGAGGTGTGCGCAAAGATAGGATATGTCCTTTCTTTGCTGCGTGCTTTCCTTAGGCTCCTATGGGAGCCTTAAAAGCACGCAGCTCGCACCTCGGATTGTGTGAAGGGGTTACTTCAAATAACTTTAAGTAGCCCATTCACGCAATCTTTTCCAGCACTATAGCCACGATCTTTTCACGCGTCGCTAATGCGCGCGGACAGCGCTCATGTGAATCCTAATTGTAAGACTTTATACTAAGGGCTTGTGCACACAAGTGTAGTACACGGTGAATTAACCCATTGATTTCAATAGCTTTGTTCATAGGAGTGTATATTTTCACATGATTGGTACTTATTATGCAATGAGCAATTGCAGTGAATGGCCAGCGCAAATATGCCAGAAACCTGTGTATTCACTACATATTTGTGCACCTTTTCAATGGGTCAGTCTGTGTTCTTTTTTGCGTGCACAAATACGCAGTGTATGTGGGCACACAAAAACAGCGCAGCGCTCGAAAAACCGAAGGCATATGCGAATTTTGGTTGTGTAAATACAAGGTGTATTTGTGCGACGGAAATCTGCTCATGCCCGTGTGAATGAGCCCTAGTAGTGAACCCCATAGTGGCCCAGTAGTAATAGTAACCCCTGTAGTGGCCCCAGTAATAATATTGACCCCCGTAGTAATAGGGTCCCCCATAGTGGCCCCAGTAGTAAGTGTCCCTTATATAGATGGCACCAGTAGTAATAGTGACCTTCCCATAGTGGCCACAGTAGTAACCGTAACACCTTATATAGATGGCACCAGTAGTAATAGTGACCTTCCCATAGTGGCCACAGTAGTAACAGTAACACCTTATATAGGTGGCCCCAGTAGTAATAGTGCCCCCAATAGTGTTTCCAGTAGTAGTAGTAAAATGAAGGGAAGAGCTGGATTCATCTCACGGGCCGTGTGTTTGACACGCGTGTTGTAAACCATCTAACACCGAATGCATAATAATAAATGTGCTGATTTCTTTGTGTAAATTTGCACCAACCTTCCAAGAACTCCTTGTACTTTACTCTTCTGCATGTACAATAATCTGGAGACAAACCGATCCGAAGAACGCAGCTGTATAAATCTATGACTTGGTAGAAAACTAAGCAGTTTTATTTAGGGGAATGACAACCTCAGGGAGAACCATCTTGTCCAATGCAGGTCTTCCAGGGTATCAAAAGGCTGATTAACCCTTTCCAATCCAATTTGTAACCTGGTTTTCCTAGGGGGCTTACTCTTTTTCTGCCATTATACAATGGCGCTATATGCTGGCTAAAGCCAGTACTGCATGAGGTGATACGTTGGATAGGCTTCGACAGCAGAGAGGCTGGCAATATACCGTAAGAGAACCCAGACGGATGTCTTCCAACATCGAAGCTGTACAGCCTTAAATCATAATGTCTTCAGAGGTCAGACAGTGGATTGGAAAGGGTTAATAGAGTGACAAGCTGTCACTGTGCGCCATTTTTTGCTATGCAGGTCATTCTTGGTATGATGCAGGAGACTAAGTGACAACTTTCTGGGGAACCATTTTATTTAAATGGCATTTAGAATAGCCATCGTTTTCTAGGACCGTCCCAGATTAGGATAAGCGACAGTTTGATACTTTCCACATGTATTATGGATCAGATTGTTGGGTACCATGAAAAAAGTATTTAAAGGGAACCTTTCAGTAGGACAAGTTAGAGTTCTTATCAAAGCTGAATTTGTGGGTTCTGTTACAAAATCTGAATGCCGCTTCCCCCCCCCAACCTCAATCAAAATGACAATACAAGTATGTACCATCTTTAGACCCTGCTGGTAGGAAATGTTATGTAACCCCTCTTGCCCTGCAGAACAGCTGTAATGGCTGGGTAGAGGATAGTGAAAGGGCTCTGCCATCGATGTTCATCTTCTTCTCTTTTCCAGAAACCCACTACTGGCATGCTCGCGATCACTTTTGCCCTCCACTTCTGTGACCTGGTTGACATTGCCGGATTTGGTTATCCAGCGTTATCTAACAAGAAGCAGCCGATACATTACTATGAGAAAGCGACACTGAAGTCCATGGCGGTGAGTGTCACCTGATGGTCTCTGGGGACTGTCCATGTAATATATAAACGGAATAATGGCCCTTTTCACACAGAACGATTATTGTTCAGATTCCCGGGCTCCCGTGGGAATATGAACGATAATCATCCCATGTAAACGCATGTGGCGACTGAAGAGAATTGTTCAGTCGTTCAGTTTCTGCATGCAGAAAACTGAACAACGTGCCGCTCCGTGTCAACAGCAGTCGATCACTTCTGAACGACTCTACTTATTATGAATGGAGGCGGGCGAGAGGAAGTACGCTCCTCGGCCCGCTCCCCCTCCATTCCAGCAGCACTGTGAGTGATGCCAGTGATACTTGCTCCAATGTAACAGCACAGGAGCGAGCACCACTGGAACGAGCTGCCAGGCATGATTTGCCTTACAGCTCGTCTTGTGTAAAAGGAGCATAACCTAAAAACCCATTCAGTTTTATATAGAAAAGGATTTAATTATTGCATTATGAGAGTTTCTTAACCTCCTAATTAATTTCGAATGTCTGCTTGCATCGGTGAATGGAAACATTATTGTTTACACGCTGATCAACTGCAAGGCCTAACAGAAGAGAAAGCTCATTACATTGTAATCATCCATGCACATGTGTAAGGCTTATTTCAGTGGAAGCAAATGTTCTCCACCCCAAACACACACAGATAGTCAAGGTCTTTTCATGTTGTAATACAGAGTCCATTCCTATGGGGCTGAGCTGTACTAAAAGGCACAACCAAGGACAGAAGGGGAGGGGGAAGCGGATTCTGAAAAAGTAAGCAATAGTATTATCTAATTCTATACAGCGATCTTAATCCGTTACAAACAAGTGCTGTAATTCCGGGTTTTAATCTCGCACCATTGTAAATATATGGTGCAATTTAAAACTTCTGCAGTCTAGCGGGGGCAGGTCAGGTGCTCGGCTGTCAGACAGCTGCGGCCCCCGAGGAGAAGATAGAAGCAGTTTATAACCACTTCTGTTATGCAGCCTACATAACACTCAATGAGCATTGTGTAGTCAATAGAGGAAGTGGCATGGCCTTTTCATCTAGACCCAGCGATCACACGATTGCCCATAACTCCTGGCATGGCAGAGCTTCTTATGTCCTATTTAGGGCTCCTGTCCACAGACGATCTTGCATTGCGTCACTCGCAGCGATAATCCATCCGCGAGTAACGCAGTGCATGCTTTCCATAGCGTTGCTATGAAAAGCGCAGCCCCCTGTCCACAATTTTCCGCTTCTGGGACTCAAAGCGCGGCATGCTGCGATTTGCTGTGATTCTCCACGGTGAGCCTATCTGTCAGATAGGCTCACTGCAGGGAACTGTCAGTTTTCGCCATAGAACCACATACATAAAAGCGCTAAAGAGTATCTGGTTATTAAATATCTAATATTTCATGATGGAGATGTAGTTTTCTGATATTGTAATATGAAACCTGAGATACAAAATCCCAGCAGATGGATTGGATACATGTACAGCAGCTCGGTAGACAGTATTGCACATGATTGACTTAGATACACCAGTTTAGCAGTGGCTCAGCAGAGAATCATACATCATGGCCTTGGATACATGGACCCGTAGGTTGATGGTAACATCTTATTCTTCTTTCTCAGGAATCTGGACATAACATCACAATGGAAGCTATGGCAATAAGGAACCTGCTCCAGCATCAGCTCATTCACAACCTGACGTACTTCTGAGGGGATTTTGGATTTCTAAAAGTTTGTCCCCTTTGCGCCTGGGAAGACGACAAGCTAGACACCCTGCACCTAGCAGACTCGAAAAGTCATTTGTGCAATATTGACTGTCCTTAGGACAGAGCCGCTACCTGCAAGGGATGAGCAGGTTAGGCGTTACAGGACAAAGCAGTTGTTACAATGCGGAGCACTTTGCAGCCGAGATGCGCTCTGGACTCTAACAATGGACATTTAATAGTTGGTAAAGTGTTGACTAAACTGTTAATTTAATTTTTATATATAGAGTTTTTTTTTTTTTAAAGACAAAAACTATAATATTTATTAAAGACTTTGGCGCCATTCGTGCCGTGACATGAAGAACCAAGGATGATGGCAGTTTTTGCAACCTTCCTTTGTATGGAGAGGATGATTACATACATGACTGGGATTTTGGGGCTTCCCTGCCATCTTGGATCCTTAATTTTTTTTTCTACACAATTTTCACCTTTCATTTTCATCATTTGCAAGAATTGTGACTCTGTCCTGAAGGAGATGATTGGACGAACCAGATAAAAGGGGCAGGACCCCGTGCTATGTGCCAATTCTTTTTAAGTTCTCAAAAACTTTGGTGAAAATGTATGAAACTGGAGGACGTCAGCCCTTTCTTACCAAACCGGGAGGTTTTGACGTCCCCTAATAATATGCTGCTGCTTTTATGTTTAGGTCTGTGTTTGTCTCCTGTTGGTGGAACTGGAAGAGAATTTGCTATTAAATCTGTTAATGCCCAAGTTAATGTCAGGGGTCTTGTACCTTCAGTGCCTTGATTTCTTCCCCCCCCCCCCCCCCCCCAATTATAATTCCTCATGGGGTGACCTACAGACTGTAAATGACTAGATATAATGAGGCTCAGAGGTGGAGCAGTGGTTCTAATGGTTCATTCTATATATACACACTAACTTTTATAAATCATTTTCCTTATAGGTCTTATACTCTAGTTACACCCAGAGCTGCATTTCAAATTTTCGTGCCTTCCACCTAGGCTGCAGGATTTCTCTGCTCCCTGCTGCTTGTTCAGGGCTTTAACTGTACAGATACTGATACGGAGTTACATTGTGTCTTACTCTCTAGTAGTTACATAAAGAGCCGCAGTCACAATTCTTCTGCAATTGCTCCAATGCCCCTGCAGGCTAAGTGCCTATACATGCCCTGCTGTGTTACATGATGGCGGATATAGCATATCTACCAAGCATGATACTTCGTCTCATGTGAAAAATACTTTTAAATTCCAGTGGATTGCAGTGCAGTATAGGAGCCGGCCTAAACTAGAGGACTGGCGACTCTCAGCACCTTTGCAGCGGCTCTGGATTATAGGACATCACTTACAGTGAAAAATCTCTTGCTCTGTAACATGAAATATCCGTATGGCATTATGCATCCTTTTTAGGCATTGCTGTGCCAATTGCATGACCAGTAACCAGATGTCACAGGATTAGCTAAAAAGCTGCACATGGCAAGTATGAGGAAGACCTCTCAGACTTCAGAGAACGTTCGCTGCATTGGAAAGATTTGGGGGCTTCAATCTCCCCAATAGTGAAAGAAACGAGGCACCCTCAATCTACAGGACCTAAATTCTACAAAGTGAACACTGTGCAGAGTCGAAGTCGTTGTGTGTCCATAAAGTGGAATTTCACATCTAGGTAATGCTTCTCTCGAGCTAGGCAATGACTGAAGTTCATGAGTATAATGCAATGACTGATTCTGCATCCCATACATTTCACACATGGACATACGGAGCTTTAGGGGTCAATTTATCAAATCTTCTACAAATGTTTGCTCTATTTATAAATCCATGATAAACAAAATGCAAAAGTGGAAAATAAAAAATAAAGTTATTCATGTTCCAGTTTCCAATCCACTGTCTGACATCTGAAGACATTCTGATTGAAGGCTGTACAGCTCCGATGTCGGAAGGTGTTCGGCAGGGTATTCTTACTGTATATTACTGGCCGCTCTGTTGTCGGGGGGCCTCTCCAGCATGTCCCATACCGCAGTACTGGCTCTAGCCAGCAGATGGTGTCATTGTAAAATGGCAGAAAGAGAACGCCCCCTAGGAAACCCTGAATCCAAAATTGGATTGCAAAGGGTTAAACCAATCAGCACCATTTACTGCTTCACTTTACCTGCAGGGATCATTTGTTAGGTGTCACCCGGATGAGAAGAGCAGATATATGTGTGTGCAACCCAGAATGAAATACCCGTGTCTATATTTCCCCACCTCTTCAGGTCTATTAGAGCTATATACAAGTATACTCCGATCAGGAGCACCCAGCCGTGAAAGTGGTCATGTTAAGTTTGAGGGATCACTGCAGTGGTGTGCATTAGAGGAATGAGACATGGATAAAGTTGCTCCTTGCGTAAAATGTATGTAGAGCATTTAGTGGATATAGACAATGTATCAAGGGGGCTACAAGGATTTATTATGGAAAAAGTCTCCCAAACTTTCACTTGAGAGCTATTCTCAGGACAATACCGAAGCAAGATAATTTGCTGCTTGGTAACATTATCATAGTATGGAAGGCTGAAAAAAGACAGATGTTCATCCAGTTCCGCTTATTAACCCCCAATATTGATCCAGAGGAAGGCAAAAAAAAAACAATAAGGTAGAAGCCAATATCCCCATTTAAGGCTTCATTCACATGAGCGTATATCGGTTTCACGGCCGGCCGATATACGCTACTAGAGATGAGCGAACGTACTCGGTAAAGCACTACTCGTCCGAGTAATTTGCTTTATCCGAGTACCTCCCCGCTCGTCCTGAAAGATTCGGGGAGCGCCGCGGAGCGGGGAGCTGCAGGGGAGAGCGGGGAGGAACGGAGGGGAGATCTCTCTCTCCCTCTCTCCCGCCCGCTCTCCCCTGCTCCCCGCCGCAACTCACCTGTCAGCAGCGGCGCTCCCCGAATCTTTCAGGACGAGCGGGGAGGTACTCGGATAAAGCACATTACTCGGACGAGTAGTGCTTTACCGAGTACGTTCGCTCATCTCTATACGCTACCCATCTGATGCATTGGTTTCCATTGCCTCAGTTCAGATGGACGTTTTTGCGGTGTGTAAAAACAGCCAGGCAGAAAAAGATGGTGTATTCTAGTCGTCTGTTTTTACGCCAGGCCGAAAAGATAGTTCTGGAACTATCTTCCGTCTGGAATACGGCAGCCAGTCCCATAGACTCTTATGGGAGCTGCCGAAAAAGGGAGGTAGGAGGGAGTTTAGCAGCATCTCCGCTAAACTCCCGCCCCTACCCCTCTGTGCCCCTTGCCGACTGTTGGCAAATACACTGGGCGGGAAATTAGCACACTAGCCTCCAGCCCCTCCTATTGTAAACAGCAAAGGGCGGAAAGGGGGAGGGAGTTTAGCAGAGCTAAACTTTCTCCCTTCGCCCGACAGTATTCTGGGTGCAACATATACACGGCGCACTCGTCCGTCTGAACGGGCGCATAAAACGGTAGATGCAGCTGTGACTTAGTCAAGGCTGCCTCTCGCTCATGCGATTTTCGGTCGCGCTGTGAACCCTAAGGGAAATAAAATTCCTTTCTGACTCCAATCTGGCAATCAGAATAATTGATGCCTTGTGATGTTGCTGAATCAAGAGATACAACTGCCTGGAGAGTTTAGTGGTTAGCTGGTGTGTATGGGCAGATATCACCCCATTACAAGGAAATAATCCCCATGAATGTAGACCTATCACTCGCTCTCCCACATCTTCTTATTCCAAGGTGTCGCTCCAATGTTATTTGGATGATTCACCGGATTCTGCAGAAGTTCTTATCACCCTTGTAGTGTTATTCATACCAAGGAAGTGTAACACAAGGGACAATGTTTCATATTTATAACTTCATAATCATTTGGTTGGTAATAAAGCAGCGGGGTTACTATGTTGTTTTCACCATTTTGTTGTTTGTTTTCATCATCGTTCTTTATATAATGGATTTCATAATTCACCCTTGGAGATTCTGCTGTGAACGAGGGAATTGCATACAGCAATCACCTGAGATGAGTGTTGTTGAAACTGTATGAGGTTTAAACTATCGTATGTACAATTGTTCGTCCCCCATGCATTCCGATTCTCATGTGTTAGACACTGTTGATGTACGTACTCCTTTCAGAAGTGTCTAAGGTTTGCTTACTAGCTGGGATTGATGTGCAGTCCTTCTACACCTCCATTCCACTGCACCAAGAGCTTACGGCTGTATTTTATTTTTGAATTACTGAAAGAACAGTAGAAGTCATCCGATATTTGGCATAATGAAAAGAAACCTTAAAGTGACCCTCCAGTCCCACACAAATAAAAATGACTATACCGCTCCTCTGAGTTCCTAATGCACACTGGGCACTAGTAAGCATCATTAGTCTAAGACAGGGGTCCCCAACTCCAATCCTCAGGGACCACCAACAGTAGTTTGATTATGGTTCTAAACTTTTGTCTGTGTTCCTAACCTCAGCTCTGTATTCTGGACTTCGGTATTGCCGGCTGCATGCTGTGACCTTCTGCTTGGACATCGTTATTTCACTTTTGTCTCCAGTCCTGACTAAAGCTTGTTTTCTGGATTCACACCATCAGGTACTGCACCTTGGCTCTGTACAGCGTCAACAGCTACACAACTGGGACTATCTGTGAGAGTAATGGCTTGGGGACCCTGCAGCAAAAACTCTATCCCGCCTGGAGGGGTCAAGAGTAGAGATGAGCGAACGTACTCGTCCGAGCTTGATACTCGTTCGAGTATTAGCGTGTTCGAGATGCTCGTTGCTAGAGACGAGTACCACGCGATGTTCGAGTTACTTTCACTTTCATCTCTGAGACGTTAGCGTGCTTTTCTGGCCAATAGAAAGACAGGGAAGGCAATACAACTTCCCCCTGCGACGTTCAAGCCCTATACCACCCCCCTGCAGTGAGTGGCTGGCGAGATCAGGTGTCACCCGAGTATATAAATCGGCCCTTCCCGCGGCTCGCCACAGATGCATTCTGACAGAGATCAGGGAAAGTGCTGCTGATGCTGGAGCTCCTATAGGGAGAGTGTTAGGATTGATTTTAGGCTTCAAGAACCCCAACGGTCCTTCTTAGGGCCACATCTGACCGTGTGCAGTACTGTTGAGGCTGCTTTTTGCAGTGTTGCACATTTTTTATTTTTTTTTGTATATTGGCCGTCCAGAGCATTGCGTCCTGCAGTAATTTTACATAGTCCAGGACCAGTAGTGGGGGTGAGGCAGGGACAATGAAAGACATATACAGTCTATATAGGCAGTGGGCTTTTCCAAAAAAATTTTGGAAAAAAAATCTATTTGGGCTGCCTGTGACCGTCCTCTGTGTACTGCGTCTCTGCTGGGGGTAGTTGTCCTAATTCATACGCAGCCAGCTAAGTGTTACAGCAGGCTTGCGCAAAATTCTTTCCTGGCTCTGCTGTGCTTTCCGTAAGCGAAGTCAGCCTCCAACCACAGGCCAATAAGCGGCACATTTAATTACAGCGTTCTGTTTCTGCACTACTGGTAATACAGCATGCTGAGGGGTAGGGGTAGGCCTAGAGGACGAGGACGCGGAGGCCCAAGTCAGGGTGTGGGCACAGGCCGAGCTCCTGATCCAGGTCTATCGCAGCCGACTGCTGCGGGATTAGGAGAGAGGCACGTTTCTGGCGTCCCCACATTCATCTCACAATTAATGGGTCCACGCGGTAGACCTTTATTAGAAAATGAGCAGTGTGAGCAGGTCCTGTCGTGGATGGCAGAAAGTGCATCCAGCAATCTATCGACCACCCAGAGTTCTGCGCCATCCACTGCTGCAACTCTGAATCCTCTGGCTGCTGCTCCTCCTTCCTCCCAGCCTCCTCACTCCATTACAATGACATTCTGAGGAGCAGGCAGACTCCCAGGAACTGTTCCCGGGCCCCTGCCCAGAATGGCCAGCAATGGTTCCTCTTCCACCGGAGGAGTTTGTCGTGACCGATGCCCAACCTTTGGAAAGTTCCCGGGGTCCGGGGGATGAGGCTGGGGACTTCCGGCAACTGTCTCAAGAGCTTTCAGTGGGTGAGGAGGACGATGACGATGAGACACAGTTGTCTATCACTCAGGTAGTAGTAATTGGAGTAAATCCGAGGGAGGAGCGCACAGAGGATTTGGAGGAAGAGCAGCAGGACGATGAGGTGACTGACCCCACCTGGTTTGCTACGCCTACTGAGGACAGGTCTTCAGAGGGGGAGGCAAGTGCAGCAGCAGGGCAGGTTGGAAGAGGCAGTGCGGTGGCCAGGGATAGAGGCAGGGCCAGACCGAATAATCCACCAACTGTTTCCCAAAGCGCCCCCTCGCGCCATGCCACCCTGCAGAGGCCGAGGTGCTCAAAGGTCTGGCAGTTTTTCAGTGCAGACGACCGACGAACAGTGGTGTGCAACCTTTGTCGCGCCAAGATCAGCCGGGGAGCCGCCACCACCAGCCTCACCACCACCAGCATGCACAGACATATGATGGCCAAGCACCCCACAAGGTGGGACGAAGGCCGTTCGCCGCCTCCGGTTTGCACCGCTGCCTCTCCCCCTGTGCCCCAACCTGCCACTGAGATCCAACCCCCCTCTCAGGACACCGTCTCCTGGCCTGCACCCACACCCTCACCTCCGCTGTCCTCGGCCCCATCCAGCAATGTCTCTCAGTGCAGCGTCCAGACGTCGCTAGCGCAACTGTTTGAGCGCAAGCGCAAGTACGCCGCCACGCACCCGCACGCTCAAGCGTTAAACGTGCACGTAGCCAAATTGATCAGCCTGGAGATGCTGCCGTATAGGCTTGTGGAAACAGAGTCTTTCAAAAGCATGATGGCGGCGGCGGCCCCGCGCTACTCGGTTCCCAGTCGCCACTACTTTTCCCGATGTGCCGTCCCAGCCCTGCACGACCACGTCTCCCGCAACATTGTACGCGCCCTCACCAACGCGGTTACTGCCAAGGTCCACTTAACAACGGACACGTGGACAAGCACAGGCGGGCAGGGCCACTATAGCTCCCTGATGGCACATTGGGTGAATTTAGTGGAGGCTGGGACAGAGTCAGAGCCTGGGACCACTCACGTCCTACCCACCCCCAGAATTGCGGGCCCCAGCTCGGTGCTGGTATCTGCGGCGGTGTATGCTTCCTCCTCCTCCTCCTCCTCCTACGCAACCCCTGTCTCGCAATCAAGATGTGTCAGCAGCAGCACGTCGCCAGCAGTCGGTGTCGTGCGGCACGGCAGCACAGCGGTGGGCAAGCGTCAGCAGGCCGTGCTGAAACTACTCAGCTTAGGAGAGAAGAGGCACACGGCCCACGAACTGCTGCAGGGTCTGACAGAGCAGGCCGACCGCTGGCTTGCGCCGCTGAGCCTCCAACCGGGCATGGTCGTGTGTGACAACGGCCGTAACCTGGTGGCGACTCTGCAGCTCGGCAGCCTCACACACGTGCCATGCCTGGCCCACGTCTTTAATTTGGTGGTTCAGCGCTTTCTAAAGAGCTACCCACGCTTGTCAGACCTGCTCGGAAAGGTGCGCCGGCTCTGCGCACATTTCCGCAAGTCCCACACGGACGCTGCCACCCTGCGCATCCTGCAACATCGGTTTCATCTGCCAGTGCACTGACTGCTGTGCGACGTGCCCACACGGTGGAACTCTACGCTCCACATGTTGGCCAGGCTCTATGAGCAGCGTAGAGCTATTGTGGAATACCAACTCCAACATGGGCCGCGCAGTAGGAGTCAGCCATCTCAATTCTTTACAGAAGAGTGGGCCTGGTTGGCAGACATCTGCCAGGTCCTTGGAAACTTTGAGGAGTTTACCCAGATGGTGAGCGGCGATGCTGCAATCATTAGCGTCACCATTCCTCTGCTATGCCTCTTGAGAAGTTTCCTGCAAAGCATAAAGGCAGACGCTTTGCGCTCGGAAACAGAGGCGGGGGAAGACAGTATGTCGCTGGATAGTCAGAGCACCCTCCTGTCTATATCTCAGCGCGTTGAGGCGGAGGAGGAGCATGGGGGAAGAGACAACTTGGCCCACTGCTGAGGGTACCCGTGCTGCTTGCCTGTCATCCTTTCAGCGTGTATGGCCTGAGGAGGAGGAGGATCCTGAAAGTGATCTTCCTAGTGAGGACAGCCATGTGTTGCGTACAGGTACCCTGGCACACATGGCTGACTTCATGTTAGGATGCCTTTCTCGTGACCCTCGCGTTACACGCATTCTGGCCACTATGGATTACTGGGTGTACACACTGCTCGACCCACGGTATAAGGAGAACCTTTCCACTCTCATACCCGAAGAGGAAAGGGGTTCGAGAGTGATGCTATACCACAGGACCCTGGCGGACAAGCTGATGGTAAAATTCCCATCTGACAGCGCTAGTGGCAGAAGGCGCAGTTCCGAGGGCCAGGTAGCAGGGGAGGCGCGGAGATCAGGCAGCATGTACAGCACAGGCAGGGGAACACTCTCTAAGGCCTTTGACAGCTTTCTGGCTCCCCAGCAAGACTGTCACCGCTCCCCAGTCAAGGCTGAGTCGGCGGGAGCACTGTAAAAGGATGGTGAGGGAGTACGTAGCCGATCGCACGACTGTCCTCCGTGATGCCTCTGCCCCCTACAACTACTGGGTGTCGAAGCTGGACACGTGGCCTGAACTCGCGTTGTATGCCCTGGAGGTGCTTGCTTGTCCTGCGGCTAGCGTCTTGTCAGAGAGGGTGTTTAGTGCGGCTGGGGGAATCATCACAGATAAGCGTACCCGCCTGTCAACCGACAGTCTTACACTCATCAAGATGAACAAAGCCTGGATTTCCTCAGACTTCTCTTCTCCACCAGCGGACAGCAGCGATACCTAAACAATACGTAGGCTGCACCCGCGGATGGAAGCATTGTTCTCTATCACCATCAAAAACGTGGACCTTTTAGCTTCATCAATCTGTGTATTATATTCATCCTCCTCCTCCTGCTCCTCCTCCTGAAACCTGACGTAATCACGCCGAACGGGCAATTTTTCTTAGGCCCACAAGGCTCAGTCATATCATTTTTGTAAACAATTTTTATACGTTTCAATGCTCATTAAAGCGTTGAAACTTGCACCTGAACCAATTTTTATTTTAACTGGGCTGCCTTCAGGCCTAGTTACAAATTAAGCCACATTAACCAAAGCGATTAATGGGTTTCACCTGCCCTCTTGGTTGGGCATGGGCAATTTTTCTGACGTACATTAGTACTGTTGGTACACCAATTTTTTGGGGCCCTCGCCTACAGTGTAATCCAATTAATTTTTTGCCCTCCTGCATTAAAGCTGACGTTACATCAGCTGTGCTGGGCACTGCAATGGGATATATTTATGTACCGTCGGTGGGTTCCAGGGAGCCACCCATGCTGTCGGTCCACACGGAGTTGTAACTGCATGTGTCCACTTCTAAAGAACCCCAGTCTGACTGGGGCATGCAGTGTGGGCCGAAGCCCACCTGCATTAAACATGACATTACCTCAGCTGTGCTGGACAATGCAATGGGATTTATTTATGTACCGCCGGTGGCTTCCTGGGACCCTCCCATGCTGTGGGTCCACACGGACTTCACAATAGGGAGTTGTACCTGCCTGTGTCTAATTATAAAGAACCCCAGTCTGACTGGGGCATGCACCTGCATTTAATCTGACGTTAGCTCTGCTGTCCAGGGCACTGTAATGGGATACATTTATGTACAGCCGGTGGGTTCCAGGGAGCCACCCATGCTGTCGGTCCACACGGAGTTGTAACTGCATGTGTCCACTTCTAAAGTACCCCAGTCTGACTGGGGCATGCAGTGTGGGCCGAAGCCCACCTGCATTAAACATGACATTACCTCAGCTGTGATGGGCAATGCAATGGGATATATTTATGCACCGCCGGTGGCTTCCTGGCACCCACCCATGCTGTCGGTCCACAGGGACTTCACAATAGGGAGTTGTACCTGCCTGTGTCTATGAATTAAAAACCCCGGTCAGGTTGGGGCATGCAGTGTGGGCCGAAGCCCACCTGCATTTAATCTGACGTTAGCTCTGCTGTCCAGGGCACTGCAATGGGATACATTTATGTACAGCCGGTGGGTTCCAGGGAGCCACCCACGCTGTGGGTGCACACGGAATTCCCATTGCGGAGTTGTACCTGCCTGTGACTATTTATAAAAAACCGCGGTCTGACTGGGGCATGCAGACACCTTGACAGAATGAATAGTGTGTGGCACATAGGTTCCCCGTTGCTATGCCCACGTGTGCAGCTCCTGATGGCCGTGGCACAGGATTATATTTCTCATTGCTTCTGTACAGCATTGTGGGCTATCGCCCCGCCCGTTTTAAAGAGGGTCGCTGCCTAGCCGTGCCAACCTTCTGCAGTGTGTGCCTGCGGTTCCTCCTCATGGCAGACGCACTTATAAATAGACATGAGGGTGGTGTGGCATGAGGGCAGCTGAAGGCTGCGCAGGGACACTTTGGTGTGCGCTGTGGACACTGGGTCGTGCGGGGGGGCAGCATGTAACCCAGGAGAAGTGGCAGCGGAATGTCATGCAGGCAGTGATTGTGCTTTGTTGGAGGTAGTGTGGTGCTTAGCTAAGGTATGAATTGCTAATGAGGGTTTTTCAGAAGTAAAAATTGTTGGAAGGGGGGGGGCCCACTCTTGCCGCTATTGTGGCTTAATAGTGGGACCTGTGAACTTGAGATGCAGCCCAACATGTAGCCCCTCGCCTGTCCTATCCGTTGCTGTGTCGTTCCCATCACTTTCTTGAATTGCCCAGATTTTCACAAATGGAAACCTTAGCGAGCATCGGCGATATACAAAAATGCTTGGGTCGCCCATTGACTTCAATGGGGTTCGTTATTCGAAATGAACCCTCGAGCATCGCGAAAATTTCGTCCCGAGTAACGAGCACCCGAGCATTTTGGTGCTCGCTCATCTCTAGTCAAGAGTGAAAACCGGGGTTCCCCAGGTGCTGTTTCCTCAAAGGCGGATCCATCTACATGTGCCTGACAGAAACTGTAAGATCCAAAACAAATGTCGGTGTCAGCACAATCCAAAGAATCCACTTCAGTGGGGGAGATATGCAGGATCGTCGTGCACGCTGTATAGGGGATCTGGATCCCAAAAGATCCAAAAAATATCAGCAGTAGAAAAGACTAGAAACGGCAGCACGATCTCAGAGCGGTCAGGTTAAGCGGCTCTGGGGGTCTCAGTGCCCGCACTACCGGTCCTATTGCCCGGGGTAAAGCGCGGAGGAGTCCCGGTCTTGGTGACCTCCCCGTGCGCAGGGAGCATGCCCTGACCCCTTGTACCGCGTTCTCTCCCGTTGCCAACCCAGATTGCCTGACCTGCCTTTGTGTTTGTCTCTTGTATTTGTCTGTGTGCCTGGCTCCTGCCCCCGCATCCCTAGCCAGTCCATTTGTCGCCCTAGGTCTTAGCCTAGGGGGCAAGTAGGTAGGGACAGGGATTGCGGGTTATTCAGGGACTCCCAGATCCCCGACAAGAACTTGTTCTTAATGCTTAAAAAAGAGCACCTTTATTGATAATCCACAAAATAAAACCGCAACATTTCGACTGACATGGCAGCCTTTGTCAAGCCTGCTCGTTTTTTAGCATTAAAGGGGTTGTCCCGCGCCGAAACGGGTTTTTTTTTTTTTTTAACCCCCCCCCCCCCGTTCGGCGCGAGACAACCCCGATGCAGGGGTTAAAAAAACAACCCGCACAGCGCTTACCTGAATCCCGGCGGTCCGGCGTCTTCATACTTACCTGCTGAAGATGGCCGCCGGGATCCTCTGTCTCCGTGGAACGCAGGGCTTCTGTGCGGTCCATTGCCGATTCCAGCCTCCTGATTGGCTGGAATCGGCACGTGACGGGGCGGAGCTACACGGAGCCGGCATTCTACACGAGCGGCCCCATAGAAGACTGCAGAAGACCCGGACTGCGCAAGCGCGGCTAATTTGCCCATCGGAGGGCGAAAATTAGTCGGCTCCATGGGAACGAGGACGCCAGCAACGGAGCAGGTAAGTATAAAACTTTTTATAACTTCTGTATGGCTCATAATTAATGCACAATGTACATTACAAAGTGCATTATTATGGCCATACAGAAGTGTATAGACCCACTTGCTGCCGCGGGACAACCCCTTTAAGAACAAGTTCTGAGGTTGTGCTGCTGTTTCTATTCTTTTCTACTGAAGAAACTGTAAGAGCCTCTGTCCTTGTATTTTATTAAGCCACATCAAGATCAGGGGTGGAGGATATATGCAAAACTTGAACAAGAAACTTAACAATATTGGACGCTCCCAAAATATCTGTAAATGTGTGCCTTGTTTGCTCACACACCTCCAGCATAATGGAGATACCAAGGGTATAAGGTTATGCAGACTAGAGGATCCTGCAAGGAAAATAACTCTCTATATCATTACATCAGAGAGGTTGTAGGAGGAACTCTATTTAAAAAAGGTAGAAAAACAGCCCTGAATGTCAATAGAAACTATGTTTTTATGGATAGGTGTAGAAAAGGAAAGATGACGAGCAAGTACAGTTAATACCAACTTTGGCAGCTGCTGACATGGCTTAAGACCCAAACGTTTAAAAAAAAAAGGGTTAATCTCCCTCTAAGGCTGCATTCCCACGAACGTATATCCGCTCGGTTTTCACGCCGAGTCGATATACGTCGTCCTCATCTGCAAGGGGGAGGGGGAGGATGGAACTGATCTCCCGCCCCCTCTCCGCCCCTCTGCACTATTTACAATGGGGAGAGGCGGGGCGGGGGAGGGGCTAAGTTCTGTGAATTAGCCCCGCCCCGCCACTCCCCATTGCAAATAGTGCAGAGGGGCGGAGAGGAGCCAGAGAGGGTACGGGAGCTCAGTTCCAGCTCCTGGCTCTTCCATCCCCCCCCCCCCCCTGCAAATAAGGACGACGTATATCGGCTCGGCGTGAAAACCGAGCCGATATACGTTCGTGTGAATGCAGCCTAAGGCCGAATGGACATGGCCCGGGCCGGATTCCACATGCATGATCCCGCAGCGGAATCCAACCCGATGCCCGGCTGGTGACCCCTGCGGACCTGTCAGGATCTGTCTTGCGGATGTGCCAGCTGCAGATGGACAGCTTCCATTGATTTCAAAGGAAGCCGTCCGCACGGAATCTGTGCCGAAATAGAACATGCTGCGATTTTGCCTCCACGAGTGGAGAAGAAATTGATTTCCGCTGATGGAAAGGGAAAAGCGATTTTCTATAGCATGTCTATGGGCAGTATTTGCTGTGGAATCCAGAGGCGGATGCCGACTCCACATTCTGCCATACAAATACGCCCGTGTACATTTGGCCTAAGGGTCCATTCAGACAGCCATAAATGGGAGCCATGTACTGTCCTTGTATTCCACAAACAGCACATAGCCCCATAATACCCTATGAGTCTACTTATTTAAACTCACCACCCTTATCCATAAAGCACTCCAGAGCACCGCCCCACCCTACATTGCTTTTGTCATTTCAATCCACCACCCAGCCCGCACCCTCAGTTCTGCTAATGAAATCAGACTAATCGCCCCTTTAATACGAACCTCTCATTCCCGCCTCCAAGACTTTTCCAAAGCAGCACCATCCTCTGGAACATGCTACTCAAAGCTATCCGGGCAATCCCCGACACACAAAACTTCAGGTGTGCTCTAAAAACGCACCTCTTCAGGTAGACATTTCATATCCCCTAAACCAAACCTCTCTGTACTCCGCCTGATAACATGCTCCCTGTCCTACTGACTGCAATCCCTGCTAGCCGTAATCAACCGCCCCCTGCAGTCACACCGATTTAGCCACTATACGGCCCAATTTGACCATTGTCTATGTGTATAGCATCCCTCACTCTCCACCTCGCCATACCGCGCACATCTCCAGCCCTTTACCTTCTGCATCACCCCATTACTTGTAGTATGTAAGCTCGTTGGAGCAGGACCTTCACCCCTACTGTCTCCATCAACTGATTACAACATGTAACTGTAGTTTTGTTCATTTCCCCTGTCTATGTAAGCGCTGCAGAATATGTTGGCGCTATACAAATAAAGATTATTATTACTCATACAAACGTTCTTTCATACGAAAAATATAATAACCTCCTCGCTCAAACAGTCCAGATCCACAGCAATTAGTAGTGTTTTCAGAGGTACTTCTCCCCAACATCAATGCTTTAAGTAGTTCCACAAGTGTCCATAAACTCCAGGCTGATTAGGGACTGAGTTATCTCCAGCTAACCATTTCCCTTAACCCCTTCCCGCTCCATGACATATAGGTACGTCATGGAGTGGCGGGGTATGCATGAAGAGAGGTTGCGGGGCAACCTCTCTTCATACAGTGCGGGCGTCAGCTGTTTAGTACAGCTGACACCTGCAGGCAATAGCCGCTATCGGATGTTCGGCCGATCGTGGCCATTAACCATTTAAATGCCGCTGTCAATTCATGCAGGTGTCATGGCTGCCGGGGGCCTTCTGAAAGGCCCCAGGGCTGCCTTACCAGACTGCCTATCAAGCCATCCCCGTGGGCTGGCTTGATAGACTGCCTCTTAAATGGCAGTATGACGTAATGCTATAGCATTACGTCATACTGCAGGAGTGATCAAAGCATCGCTGGTTGTAGTTCCCCAGGGGGACTTTAAAATAAAGTTTAAAAAAAATAAAATAAAGTTTTTTTAATTGTAAAAAAAAAAAAAAAGTTATAAAAGTTTAAATCACCCCCCTTTTGACATATCTATTATTAAAAAATCTAAATCATAAAATAAAAATATGTATTTGGTATCGCCACGTCCGTAAAAGTCCGATCTATCAAAGTAGTGCATTATTTTTCCCACACGGTGAACGTCATCCGAAAAAAAAAAATAAAGAACGCCAGAAATGCACTTTTTAAGTTACCCTGTCTCCCAGAAAAAAGATGTATTCCAAATTGGTACTATCAGAAACTACAGGACATCCCGCAAAAAGTGAGCCCTTGTTCAACTACGTCGACGGAAAAATAAAAATGTTATTGCGCGCACAAAATGACCGCAGAAAATAATTGAAAAAAATGAAATGTCTTTGAAAAAAAGAGTAGTATAGGTTTTGTTTTTTTTTACTGTACAGGTTTGGTATCGTAGTAATCGTACCGACCCATAGAATAAAGTTATCATGTCGCTTTTGTTGCAGTTTGTGCGCCATAGAAACAAGACGCACTAAAAGATGGTGAAATGTCGTTTTTTTTTTCATTTTACTCCACTTAGAATTTTTTTAAAGTTTTTCAGTACATTATATGGTACTTTAAATAGCACCATTGAAAAATACAACTCGTCCCGCAAAAATCAAGCCCTTATAGAGCGACATCAATGGATAAATAAAGGAGTTATGATTTTTTTGAAGGGGGGAGGAAAAAACGAAAATGGAAAAAGAAAAAGGGGCGTGTCATTAAAGGGGTTGTCCCGCGGCAGCAAGTGGGTCTATACACTTCTGTATGGCCATAATAATGAACTTTGTAATGTACATTGTGCATTAATTATGAGCCATACAGAACTTATAAAAAGTTTTTTACTTACCTGCTCCGCTGCTGGCGTCCGCGTCTCCATGGAGCCCGCCTAATTTTCGCCGTCTAAAATGGTCGAATGGCCAAATTAGACGCGCTTGCGCAGTCCGGGTCTTCTGCTTTCTTCAATGGGGCTCCGTGTAGCTCCGTGTAGCTCCGCCCCGTCACGTGCCGATTCCAGCCAATCAGGAGGCTGGAATCGGCAATGGACCGCACAGAAGAGCTGCAGTCCACGGAGGAAGAGGATCCCGGCGGCCATCTACAGCGGTAAGTATAGAAGTCACCGGAGCGCGGGGATTAAGGTAAGCGCTGAGCGTTTTTTTTTTTACGTCCCTGCATCGGGGTTGTCTCGCGCCGAACGGGGGGGGGGGGGGGGGGGGGTTGAAAAAAAAAAAAACCCGTTTCGGCGCGGGACAACCCCTTTAAGGAGTTAAAGCATTGATGTTGGGGAATATGTATCTGTGAAACCACAGGTTGCTGTGGATCCAGACTGTTTGAGCAGGGGGATTAATAGATTAAATTTATTAGCAAGGACCTTTGGATTGAGTCTTTTTCTTATCTTCCTCCAGACGGTTATTTATTGTTCATTAGAACTTTCTGGTGCGTGAATTATTGTTTATTTGATTTTAGTGCCTTCACAAGACCGAAGGTCTGAGAGAAAGAAATCGCTGCATGCTGTATTCTCATCCATCAATGTCTGATGTTTGGAGTTCAGGTCAGGATACCCACGGACAGGCCGTATTGTGTCCGTGTTACGGCTACATACATATGGCTGTAATACACCGGTTTGTCACAGGCCTACCTTTTGTATGTTGCCTCTTATAGAAAACTAATTTGGCCTTTAATAATAATAATAATAATAATCTTTATTTGTATAGCCCCAATTTATTCTGCAGCGCTTTCAAGCACAGGAGAACACAGACAAATTCAACAGATTACATGTAGCATACAATCAATTTGAAACAAGGGGGTGGGGATGATACAAGGGGGGTGAAGATAAGGCACAGAGGAACACAGGCAGAATGGAAGTTATTAGGAAGCAAACGGGGTATGGACAGTAAGGAGGTACAGGTAGAGGTCATGTGCGATAGGCAGGGTGGAAGGTGTGGGGAGCCATAGGGATGGGCAGGGGACTAGGTCAGGAGATTTGGTATGCCTCCCTGAAGAGGTGCATTTTTAGGGCGCATCTAAAATTTTGTGCATCGGGGATTGTCTGGATGCCTTGGGGTAGAGCGTCCCAGAGGATCGGTGCTGCTCTGGTAAGTGCTAGAGGCGAGAATGTGATGTTCGTAGACTGGGGACAATAACTTACTTAAACCGCTCGCTTACCTAATTACAAAATAACCATCTACCACTTCTTGCTGTAAAACGTGGGGTAGGCCACAGCTTTATTGAATAACTTGTAAATAACATTAATGTTCATAACTTTTTCTGAAAAACCCTATCCATGCTGCAAAGCTGCTATATTACAGTCCATAAACCGTCTGCCAAGGACGTTCGTAAGCCCCGGTCCTTGGGCTTGCGAACCTTCCTCTCTAACCCTAACCCAGCATGGACTACTTCCGGGCCACACGGGATGTGGCGAATTACTTCGGCTCATTCCGTCCCACCCCACCGACCTTGGCCAGTGCAACTTCCACTCCGTCCTGTATCCCTGATAGAAACGTGTCTAAGCCTAGCTCATTGAGGTGGACGCCGTCCTCCCTTAATGCACCTTTTTCCTGATCCTCCAATTCCCAATGCCGCACGGCCACCCCCCCAAGGGAATGCACAAACTGAGACATTTTCATGTTAATAAATCTCCTGCTTTTCTCTATCGCCTCCATGTTCTTTGCTCCTCTCCAATGCCTGCGGGCTACGATGTCCGACCAAACAATAGTCACCATGTGGAAACATTCCTGGAAACGCAAAATGTCCTGCTTCATTAAGACCAGAAGGTCCCTGGTCTTCAAACTGCCGAGGTCGTTACCCCCCGCGTGGACGACCAAAACCACTCTCCCGGGGTTACGCCTCCCAATGTCCGCTACGAGTCTTAGCATGTCCGGCCATTTTAGCCCCCGGACGCCGTGCCAGGTTACGGACGTTCCGGTAAGGCCCAAGTCCAATCCCATTGGCCGTACCGCCGCCCTCTTCTGGGCCCAATATATGTATGAGTGGCCCACGATGTGCACCTTCCATGGCTCCATAACTGAGAAAACAAAAAACAGTTCCAAGGGCAACGATCTCTTCTTGAGCACAAACAAAAAAAAATTTTTTAAAAAAAACGCTAACACAACTAACCATGAACGTTCCCAACCATTAGATCCGGCCTAACGTAGGACTTATACGCCTGAGACTTCCACCTCCCCAGTCTCTTTAACCCTTCTTCGCTCATACCGCCCGCATCGGCCGATGTGGCTGCGCCAATTCTAAACGAGTGCGTACCGAAATCAGACGCGTCGAAACCTGCTGCCCGTAGGGACCTGCGCAAGACAGCCGAAACCTGAAAACGTGTGAGGGGAAAACCCGACGCGTGGACCAAAAACCGCTCGCCCGAAGGCCTGGACGCCATATAACGTGTTACTGTCGCGACTGGGCACCAACGCGCGCCCAGCGGGCTGATGGATACCCACTCACCTCTGCCGTACACGTCCGTTTTTGACTTTCTTATCCGTACTCGTAGCGCCCCTTCTACTATCATCACGTCGTTGTCGTGTAGCCCTCCCGCCTTGAATCTACTGGCGGGCACGAGCTCGCCTATTCTCAAGGCTGCAAAAAACGCCAGCAAAAATGCAGATCTGAATAGTAACGCTTCCGCCGAGTCCGTGCAAATGCCTTCCAACACCTCCAATAACCTACACAAAACTGGGTAAGTTATTGGACGGCGGGTGTCCACCTGGGCCTTTTCTTTTTTCCACCCCCGGACAATCTGCCGGAAAACGAATTCCTTTGTAACGTCTACCAGGCTGTGGAGTTTTAATAAAAAGGCAACACCAGCAAGATGTTTCTTGACCACGTCGACTGACGCCTTGCTTTTCCGCAACGCCGCTAACATGTCCAGCGTCACCGCGCGCGCCCTTTCACCCTGTACCATGCGGCCCCCCGCACAATTCACCCACTTCTGCCAAACCGCATTGTACTGCTTCCACGTTCCCGCCGCTACGGATGTCTCAACTAGCTTCAGCAACTCTGCTCGGCCAGCTTCCACAAGAAAGGCGGGCAGCGTACGCCCTCGGCGTCCGCCTGTGGATGCCGCTCCCTGAAAGGCTCCATCTGCGAACGAGAGAGTGCGTCAGCTGCCATGTTCTTGTAACCCGGTACATGCTTTGCGCGTAGATATATGTTCCGCTGCAAACACCTCAAAACCACGTGTCTCAACAGTACCAGTACCGGCAGGGAAGCCGCGGACTGCCTGTTAATTATCTCCACCACCGCCGCATTGTCGGACCACAAACACAACTTATGATCCTGGAGCTCTTCGCCCCATAATTCCAACGCTACCACCAGCGGAAAAAACTCCAAGAGCGTAATGTTTCTGTTCCAACTTTTTTCCAGCCAGGATACTGGCCAGGGTTCCCTGCACCAGTGGTTCCGGAAAATCACCCCGAAACCCACCGATCCTGCTGCATCCGCAAACAAGCAGAGGTCGGGGCCCAACCACTCCTCCTTAGGGCACACCACTTGCCCGTTAAAGGATTCCAGGAAAACTCTCCAAATATGGAGATCCCTTTTGATTCCTTGCGAGATCCTTATGAAGTGATGTGGCTCTTTAATGCCTACCGTCGCAAGGGAAAGACGCCTGGAAAAAACGCGGCCCATGGGAATCACTTTGCAAGCAAAGTTTAATAAACCCAATAAGACCTGCACTTGGCGTAACGTGGCCTTCTTACAGCTCGCAATCTCGTTTACCGTCTGCCGAAGCCGCGCGATTTTTTCCAGTGGTAACCTGAAAACCATTTCCTCGGTATCGATCTCGATCCCCAGGAAAATCAATCTGTTGACTGGGCCCATTGTCTTCTCTTCAGACAATGGGACCCCCGCGAGCGACATCAATTTTCGGAACGTGTTTAACAACAAGGAGCACGCGCCGGATGTTTCCGTACCTATGAATAAAAAATCATCAAGGTAATGCGTCACCGATGAGATGCCCGTTTCATACTTAAGCATCCACTCCAGGAAGGAGCTGAACAGCTCGAAGTAGTAACATGAAATTGAGCAGCCCATCGACAAACACATGTCAAAGAAAAATTGATTGTCCACTTTGCATCCGAGTAAATGAAAACAATCTGGATGTATCGGGAGGAGGCGGAAGGCGGATTCGATATCAGCTTTTGCTAATTGCGCCCGCCTTCCCGCTTTTCTTACCAGCGCTACTGCTTGGTCAAAAGAAGCGTAAACTACCGACGCTTCCTCCTTCGATATCCCATCATTTACCGACTCCCCTTTTGGGAATGATAAATGATGTATCAAACGAAATTTTCCGGGCTCCTTCTTGGGGACAAGCCCCAATGGGGAGACCCGCAAATTGGGGAAAGGCGGTTCAGCAAAGGGGCCTGCCATGCGGCCCGCTGCTACTTCTTTCAGTACTTTTTCTTTGACTAGTTCTAAATTATCCGTCGCTGATTTTAGGTTCGGACACCACGTGGACGCGGGCTGAAACGTAAACGGTATACCGAAGCCTTCTGCAAAACCCTGTCTAAGGATTCTTGCTTCCTCCTTCCTGTGATATTTGTCTAGCCACAGGGAGAGGTACTGGCTTTTCACCGGTGTTCGGTGCTCCGCTGGCGCCAGCTCCGGCGCCTGCTGCTCTTTGCTTCCTAAAGCATCGCACCGCCGCGTGTTGGCCCCCACAGACAGAACACTCGTGTCTGAACTTGCAGGTGGCATAGAACCTGCAATGGCCCTCATTGTAGAGCCAACAAGTGCCATTGGGTCTTGAGGAGGCCGCAGGAGGCTGTTGCCCGCCCCCCACGGCTCCTCCCTGAAATGTCATTTTTTGCGGGCGCTGTGCTAGGATGAGTTGTATCCAGACATCCATCGCTTTTGACGCCCAACTTATGTGATTAATGCCCGAAATCCTCCGACGAAAATCCTCGTCGTAACGCCACCACGCAGCGCCGCCATGTAGCTTATATGCACTAAAAATTGTGTTTAGGTACACCAACATCTCAGGGCCTTTTTTAGGCTGTTGTTGGCATACTACGTACGCCAACACTGTATAAGCCTGTAACCAGTTGGCGAACGTTTTAGCCACTTTCGGCTTCCTGTCCGCACCACGCTCCGTAACCCTTTCCTTGTCAACCATCACGTGGTCCGCCGACAGCAAGGACCATATATCCACGTATATACCTTTCCGTATTTTTTCCACCACATCATCCGACAAACCGACCCCCAAAGGGGCGACACCACAAAACAGCGAGTCCGCATATCTCAAACCCTCCATAGGGTCCACATCACCACCGGCTGTTGAGCTACCACCTTCCTGCCCCACCGGCGGGCCCGCGCCCCCTGGGGAACCACAGGACTCTGACACACCATCCTTATTATCCACTCTGCTCAACAGCGATCTCAATACCGTAACTAAATCACATTTCTCCGCCACCCTGGCGGGATCCAACACATTATTCCAAGCATTTAAGTAGTTGGACTCACCGGCATGCCTGTCCTCCGGCGTCGCCAAGGGGGTGGACCTTGCCGGGCTTCCTCCTGGGCTTCTGCCCCCGAGGGCTGCTGATTGCCGCGAATTCACGTGCGGAGCCCTGCGAGCCCTCGTTTCCTGTGTTGTACCAAGGTGGCCCAGCTCCGGCCGCTCCTGCGTAACATCCCGCCTCCTGTGGCGTATGCAATCCCTGGTGTTCTGAGTCTCTGGCAAGATGTCCGCCTGGCGGTAAGTTCCCGTCTGGTGCCGCTGCTCAGGACCGCGGAACCCTTCGCCTACGGTCTCTCTACCTGTTCTTGCCCTGATGCCGCTGGCCTCCGCAGCTAGCCTGGCCTGCTCGCTATCGCGCCTGCGCTGATACCTCTCCCTTCTAGCTCTCTCCCTCTGCCTCCGCTTAGCGCCCTGGCCTTGCCTGTTCTTGCTAGCGCGACTAACGTAGCTATATGATGACTCTCCTCCACCTGAAGAGAGAGCCTCCACGAAACGTGGGTTAACGTAGCAGAACCTCTGCGATGTTGAGCGTGCGCCATCATGCTGCTGCTGTGGGGGCGGGTTACTAAGCGCCCCGTAACTGTCACGACTGCACGCCGCGGCACCGCGTGGGAACGCAGTGGCCGCAACTTGATGCCGCGAGAGTTGTCTGCCGTAGCCTTGCGAGGGTGGGAGATCTGTGTAGCCCCCAGGCGTAGGGCCCTGTGGTGGGCTGTCCGAAAACAAACTAGCGCTACCATCCGTTTCAAAACCCCTGCCCCCGCTACCCTGCCTGCTACCTCTCCTGCTATCCGCGCTGCTAACTACACTAGAAGACGTGCTATAACTCTCCCTCCCCCTCCCCTCTACTCTGATCCTGCTGTGGCCTGCTACCTCGTTGCCTCCCCCCCCTCGTTCCCTTGCACCTCTCATACCCGTCCCTGTCTGTCCTACCTGCGCCTGCTGAACGCTCGCGCCGCCATCTTGTCTTCTCCTGCGCTCCTGCGGGGCACCGCCGCGCGCCGCTCTCCTTCCTTGCTGACTCTGTCCCGAGTTATGCTCCACTGCCGTGCGCCCTGCCACGCGCTGGTCCCTCGGGCCGGGGCACCCCGACGATGCCGCCGTTTGTAATCCCGATCCCAGCGGACTGCCACTCGGCAGTGACCGCTGGTCGGCGACGGGCGTTCCTCCCGCCGCGCGATTTGACTTTGGCGCCTTTTTCTGTGTGGCGCGAACTGTCCCCGCTGTCTTCTCGCCGCCTCGGCTGCTCCTCCGGCCGCTCCTCTTTGCCGCGGGGCTCGGGCTGAGCCTCGCGGGAGGGTTCTTCCTTCTCTTCGGGCGTCCTCGCCCGGCATCCCCTTCTTGCGCTGATTTGTCTCCTGCTGCCGGCTCCTGAACTGCTGGCTCCCCCCGCCTTCCGGATTCCGATCCCGACCTGCAGCTGCCTAGGAGTTCCTCCAGCCACCCGGCTCCATCGCGGTCGATAGCCTCCCGGATCATCCTCTGTAAATCTTCCATCTGTCTTGGGACTTCTCACTCTTTTGCTAACTTACAGCCCTCCGATCGCCTTTCTTTCTTCTTCACCGCTGCACGTCCGATGCTGCAACCGCTTGACTTCTGCTGTGCTGCTTGTCTCTTCACCTGGACTCTTCCCCGCTCTCGTTCAGCTGCTCTGCTTCTAATCTTTCTTTATCTTCTTTCACTGCCGTCTTCTCCGTTCACAGATCACCTCTTCTCCTCGTGTCTTTCTTCTTCTGCTTCCCTTCTTCCGCTCCCTCCTTTCCACATCCTGTCCTAAGCTCCGCCCCCCCTTGGCTCGCTCACCTACTTTCCCTCCCACTCTCCTACCTCCTGTCCCCAGTCACCTGCTGTTTTCTTAAGCAGCTCACAGCATACGATCAGGGGTATTTAGTCTGCATGTGTTAGCGGATCGGAGTGTGAGAGCTGGGTGGTGTACAGACAGGAAGGAGGCAATGTATGGTGGCTCGGCGCCATGGAGAGCTTTGTGGGTCAGGAGTTTAAATTTTATTATGCAGTGGATGGGCAGCCAATGCAATAACTGGCATAATGCAGAGGCGTGTGAGAAGTGGTTGGGTAGAAAAATAAGTCTAGCTGCCGCATTTAGTATGAATTGGAGAGGGTGCGGGGGAGGCCAATAAACAGGGACTTGCAGTAGTCGAGTTGGGAGTGGATGAGGGCGACGAGTGTCTTTAGCGTGTCCGTGGTTAGGAACAGATGGATTTTAGCAATATTTCTGAGGGGTAGGTGGCATGTTCGGGCCAGAGATTAGATGCGGAAAGTAAAAGAGAGGTCAGAGGACAATGTGACCCCAAGGCAGCGGGCATGCTGTCTGGGGGTTATGGAGGTTCCAGATACTGATATGGAGATGTTGGGGGGGGAAGGGGGGTGGAGGCTGGTTGAGGGCGGAAAGACAAGGAGGTTCGTTTTTGAGAGGTTAAGTTTTAGAAAGAGGGAGGACATAGTGTTAGAGACAATAGAGAGACAGTCAGAGATATTTTGGAGGAAGGGTGCAAAGATGTCACGGAAGAGGTGTATAGCTGGCTGTCGTCAGATGGTGTTGGAGGCCAAATTTGTGGATAGTTTGTCCAAATAGGGCTGTGTAGATAGAAAATAAAAAAGGACTGTGGACCGAGCCCTGGGGTACCCCAACAGCAAGAGGAAATGGAGACGAGATAAAGCCAACAAAGGAGACATTGATTGTTTGTGTTAGTCAAACAATTAGGCATCCCACAAGTGAGGCCTCGGTAACACGGGCGTTTTTTCGCGCTATTTGCGGATCGCATGACGGATGCGCATCCGCAAATCTCGTAACCGGGCCGACGATTCGCCGAAAAATCTGCAGCTAGCAGCGTTTTCGGCGAAACGGCCCAGCGCAGCCCGCTATCCTCTGCCATGGCTGTGGCACAGCCGTGGCAGAGGAGAACGATGTTCACCCATTGAATTCAATGGAGCCGGCAATACAGCCGGCTCCATTGAAAGCAATGGGCTGCCGGCAAGTGCTGGATGAATTTTCGGGGAAGGGCTTAAAATATAAGCCCTTCCCTGAAAACCATGCTGAAAATGTGTAAAAGTAAAAAAAAAAAAAAAAAAGTATACTCCCCTTTTTCTTGCAGCCGGAGTTCAGCCGCGTCCGGCAGGTTGTTCTCCTGAACTGCTCTTTGTAGTATTCAGCAGGCGGGGACTTAAAATCCCCGCCTGCTGAATGGGCTGCCTCTGATTGGTCACAGCCCTCACCAATCAGAGGCAGCTCTCACTCACCCATTCATGAATGGGTGAGTGAGTGCTGCCTCTGATTGGTCCCTGCGCTCAGCCAATCAGAGGCAGCACTCACTCACCCATTCATGAGTGAGAGCTGCCTCTGATAGGTGAGGGCTGTGACCAATCAGAGGCAGCCCATTCAGCAGGCGGGGATTTTAAATCCTCGCCTGCTGAATACTACACAGAACAGTTCAGGAGAACTGCTTGCCGGGCGCGGCTGAACCCCGGCTGCAGGAAAAAGGTAAGTATACTTTTTTTTTTTTTTTTACACATTTTAGGATGGTTTTCAGGGAAGGGCTTATATTTTTAAGCCCTTCCCGAAAATTCATCCCGCACTCGCTGGCGGCCCATTGCTTTCAATGGACGAACATCGTTCTTCTCTGCCACACCTGTTACAGCTGTGGCAGAGGAGAATGATCTTTAACTATATGTTCTCAATGGGGTCGGTGCTGCTGCCGGTCCCATTGAGCGTATATATAAAACGCAACGATGCGCAGAACGCAGATAGGCACGTTCTGCGAATCGTTGTGTCCTATAATTTATCGCACATCCGCATAAAAAGCGGACATGTGACTGATCCCATTGCGAAGCATTGGGTCTATATCTACGTGGATCGAATGCGCAAATCGCGGGAAAAAACGCCCGTGTGACCGAGGCCCAAGTGGGATTCCACGTGTGGAATCTTTCAGCGGAAAACATCCCTGACCGCTTCCGGTAACCTTTATGTACAAGAAAACAGCCCCCTATGTACAAGAATATAACTACTATCATACTGCCCCTATGTACAAGACTATAACTACTATAATACTATCCTCCTTTGTACAAGATTATAACTACTATAATACTGCCTCCTATGTACAATAATATAACTACTATAATACTGCCTCCTATGTACAAGAATATAACTACTAGAATACTGCCTCCTATGTACAAGAATATAACTACTAGAATACTGCCTCCTATGTACAAGAATATAACTACTATAATAGCACCCCCTATTTACAAGAATAAACTACTATAATACTGCCCACTATGTACAAGAATATAACTATGATACCGCCCCCTATGTACAAGAATATAACTACTATAATACCGCCCCCTATGTTCAAGAATATAATTACTATAATGCTGCCCCCTATGGTCAAGAATATAACTACTATAATACTGACCCTATGTACAAGAATATAACTACTATAATGCTGCTCCCCATGTACAGGAATATAACTACTATAATACTGCTCTCTATGTACAAGAAAATACCTACTATAATACTGCTCCCTATGTACAAGAATATAACTACTATAATACTGCCACCTATGTACAAGAATATAACTACTATTATACTGCCTCCTATGTACAAGAATGTAACTACTATAATACTGTCCCCTATGTACAAGAATATAACTACTATAATACTGTCCCCTATGTACAAGAATATAACTACTATAATACTGTCCCCTATGTACAAGAATATAACTAGTATAATACTGCCTCCTATGTACAAGAATATAACTACTATAATACTGGTCCTATGTACAAGAATATAACTACCATAATACTGCCTCATATGTACCAGAATATACGTAGTATAATACTGGGGTAGAGTTGGATTTTTTGGGAAATGCACTCTCCATGTGATCTGTACATGGGATATGCATGGTTTGCTGGCACAGAATTTGATAACTGTTCACCAGGTGTTACCATTCTTCTGTGCTATAATTGTCACATACCCTCCCAGCTCTTGTGCCAGGGATTAGAATATCACAAGGAAGGGAGGGGCAGATGACCGAGGGACTAATAAAGTGAGGAAATAATCAGAAGACTATGTATAAGGATCCCTGGGCAGCAGTTTGCACATAGCTGGAGGTACTTCTGGATATTACTAATAACAGACTATTAGGTTAGTAATGATAGTTATTGATGGGAGATACAGCAGTGCTTACAATGTTTTTTGTTCCTTCTATGTATTGTTCTGTATTGTAGCAGATGGTTAATATAAGATGATCCTGCAGCAATGACAGGTTACATTTATCAGAAAGTGTGGAAAATGCAGACCCTTATGAGGGTGGAGTATGGAAGCTGTGATGTTCTGCATCAATAGGCAGGATTAGTTTAAAAATGAATCTATTGAATGTGGGGCATCTGTGATTTGATGAGACCTGCTGGAAGTAGGGGCTACAGGGGTGCTCAAGTCAATCAGGCTACACCTTGACTTTTTATAGTAAGGCTTTTTATATAGAGAGTAAGAAACTTTTCAAGTAATTTCATAAGTTCAAAAAAAAGAAACTTTTAACAAAAAAATGATACATTTTTGCAGTGTTTTTTTTGTAGCTTGTCGTATTTATGGCCTTTGTGAATAAATATTAGCAGTAGGTCAGAAGGAATTTATGAAATGCATGGTTGGTGTCATTTTTTTCACTTTGGTTGTGTTTTATGGGTCTATGGTGGGGTGTTCAAAACACAGCACAGTCTAGGTGTGGTAATTTTCCGTAGGCTCTGTAGGTTTAAAAAAAAAACAAAAAACACTGCATCACCCAAAAAAAGCTTCTAAAAAATGCATAAAATTTCTGTTTCTTATTTTTACAAGCCTTCAGGAATTGTTACAAAAAACTGTGATAATTAAGGTCCCTTTACCTGGGACAAACGATCCCTCCTGTGAGTGATAGTCGTTTAAGTGAAGAGAGGCAGTGGCTCCTGTTTACAATGTCCATCAGTCACTTTCTCATTTAGTGGCCTGTCGGTAGCCACATGTACACAGGACGCTTATCGGCTTGAAGTGGTAATAACTTTGGAATGCTTTTACTTATGGAAGTGATTTTGAGAGTGTTTTTTGTAACACATTGTACTTCATTAGTGGTCAATTTTGGTCAGTATATTTTGTATTTATTTCATTTATTGTCAAATCGTAAATGTACAGAAAATTTAGAAAAATGTGCAATTTTTCAAAATTAAGTAGTGCAGTGTATTATCTCTAACTGTTACGGAAGTGCCGATGGGGTGAAGGAGGGAGCACCCTCCCTCTGAAAACCCTCTATATGCCAATATCTGCATAGACACTGGCATCTAAAAGGGTTAACCCCTTAGTGACTACCCTATAATGTTTTTACGTCCTGCCGTTGCAGGATGTGTATGGAGGGAGATCACGCTGC
Source organism: Eleutherodactylus coqui (assembly GCF_035609145.1). Taxonomy (NCBI): domain Eukaryota; kingdom Metazoa; phylum Chordata; class Amphibia; order Anura; family Eleutherodactylidae; genus Eleutherodactylus; species Eleutherodactylus coqui. The sequence continues at coordinate 99,866,416 of NC_089842.1, read as the reverse complement.
TATCTCTCTCCATACACCACGAAAGCCGGCTGTTTATTACAGCTGACACCCTCGGGCAACAGCCCTGACGAGCCGCGTGGCTCATCGGGGCCATTAGCCCTTCAAAGGGAGGCTGTCAATTCTGACAGCGGCATTTAAATCCCCCAACCAAAGTTTGGGGATCCCGTACGGCCGCCCCCACGATGAGATTGCAGGGAGCTGTACAGGTGTCATGGCAGCCGGGAGCCTTCTGAAAAGCCCCAGGGCTGTCATGGCAGAACGCCTATTAAGCCATCCCCGCTATGGCATTACAACATACTGCAGGAGCGATCAAAGCATTGCAAAAAAAAGTAATAAGTTAAAAAAAAAACCTTTTGCCATATTTATAATAAATTAATCTAAATAATAAAACAAAAATACATATGTTGTATCGCTGCGTCCGTAAGAGTCCGATTTATCAAAGTAATGCATTATTTAGTCTGCGCAGTGAACATCATCTGAAAAAAAAGAACACCAGAAATGCAATTTTTTGGTAACCCTGTCTTCAAAAAAGAATGCAATAAAAAGCGATCAAAAAGTTGTATGTATTCCAAAATGATACTAACACAAAGTACAGGACATCTCGCAAAAAATGAGCCCTCACACAGCTATGTCGACAGAAAAATAAAAGTTATTGCGCTCAGAAGATGGTCGCAGAAAATAATCAAATAAAATTAAATATATCCTTGAAAAAAAATAGTATAGCAAAAAAAAAAAAACATGGAAGTTTGTATAGTAGTAATCCAACTGACCCATAGAATAAAGTTACATCAAGAAACAAGATGCACCGAAAAATGCAGGAATTTCATTTTTTTCCAATTTTTTGCCACTTAAAATTTTTTTTTAAGTTTTTCAGTACATTATATGGTACATTAAATTATATACTACCATTGAAAAATACAACACGTCCTGCAAAAAACAAGCCATAATACAGCTACGTCGATGGATAAATAAAGGAGTTACGATTTTTTAAAAGGGGGGAGGAAAAAACAAAAATGGAAAAAAAAAAAAGAAAAAGCTTGGTCACTAAGCGGTTAAATTACCTGAATTGCAGGTAAGCTCTCTCCTGGTGGTTGTAGCGCAGCCAAGGCTGTAAATTCCATTGCGCTCCGGCTGAAATTTTCCACCTGTGTGAAGAAGCCCTTCGTATTCTTCCTACCTATCGCTCACTGCTCATTCCGTGCATCATTTGCAGGCTCTAATTCTTCTCCTCTTTCTCTTGCTATTGGGGTTCATCAAGGATCAGTCCCAGCTACTATCGCACATTTATTAATGGAATTAGGGTTATGTGATCTGTGGAGGTTGATCAATCTAGAAGTTCATCAATCCTCTTTATTCCGGTTCACATAATACACTTTCTAGAATACATCTGATAGCTTCTCCATCTATCCTTCCTTATGTTTGTAGAGTGGAGTATCTACCACAAACTGTGTCTGATCACTCTCCACTCTGTTTGTCATTGATTAGGTATTAGTGATGGGGGATTTGATTTGTATTGAGTTTGGAGGTTAAACCCCTTTTGGTTGAACCTGATTGATGGTAATGTTAGAACTGAAGAGGCTGTATTGGAATTTTTCAGATTAGGATTGGCTCTCGGTGTCCATAGTGTGGGATAATAAGAAGGCATTTATAAGTGGTCGTTATATACAGAAGATTAGCCTACATAAGTCTAAATCTCAGGATGTCATTAGGGTCCTTCAGTGATGAGCTTTAGATGCAGAGCAAGCATATTTATATTCCCCCATTGATCAGGCGGAAATCTAATATAAAAAAGCATACAGACTTTGTCTTGCACCACACTTTGAACCCTTTGCCTGACCTTTTGGGGTGTCATTAGATTTTTGACATCCTCACAACCGCTGCTAGAATTAAACTGGAGACCCTCCAAATGTCTAGATATATTTTCTGGAGTCTCAATTGCAACAGTTGAAGGGATGGCAAGAAAGAAATGGGGTGGATTGAATGCAGAACAGCTGTAGTGTTTGGCGAGAGATAGCGGCGTTGTCCCGCTACGTCTGCATAGCTGTAGCTAATTAGCAACTATAAAGTATGCAAAGATGATCGCTCAAAACGGTTACTCAAACTGTCGTTTGAGCGACTCTTGAGCGATCATCTGTCAGTGTAAATTGGGTATATGCAAAGCCTCTGCCTATCTACCAGCAACAAATGTATCTGGTGGCACCTCTGTGCAGCAGATGAAAGCCTACTCCAACTAGGAGCCAAGTAGTTTTTTAGTATAATCTATGCCACTTTCAAATTATTAAACAGCATGTATGCAAGTACTTGGAAGAGGATCAATTAATTAACTAGAGCCAGCAGGGTTTATAACAAAGTAGTCATACCAGACTAACCTAATTTCCTTCTATGACAGAATCACCTACTGGGTTGATTAGGGAAGTGTAGTATAGTATATCTTGACTTTAGTAAAGCATTTTACAAAGTATCTCATACTATGCTTATTGAAAAAAATGACCAGATAAGGGATAGACAAGGCAGCTGTTAGGTGGATTCACAACTGGCTGAGTGATCGTACTCAAAGTGTGGTGATAAATGTGTAGTAAGAGAAAAGGACTGGCAGTAGAGAAGGCGCAACACTCCAGCTTAAAGCATGTAGGAAGTGACCAAAGCTGCAGAAGTTCTGCTCCTGCCCTGGCTGACCCTCTCTACACAGGCAAATAGGATTTCATAATTAACCCGTTTGGGACCCACCAATTGCTTGTATATTTTAAATACCAGCTGAACTGATGAATGGGGTTATTCCCGAAATGCGTTTTCGTAAGCTGATTACGTACTTTATTAAATAATAGGAGAAGTTTTCCACACCTCTGGTCACTTCCTACTTGCTTTAACCTGGAGTGTTGCGCCTTCTCCACTTCCAGGTTTTAGTCCTATTCTCTTGCTCTATCACGCCCACCCAGGTGGTGCGTCATCTGGTCAGGCAGCACCTCCACCATTGAAGTTACCACTCCACTCTCCTCATCACATATGCAGTTTCATTGTTCACAACAAACAGGACCGTACGGGTTTTGCTCCACTCCTCTCTTTCCTCCTTGTACACATAAATGTGTAGTGATCTGAAGTGTCACACTACATTATAAAAGTACTTAACTGCAAGTCAAGAGCAACTTCCTAATTCCAGCTCATTTAGCAAAGGGTAGTTATGCTGGATTTCGTTTAATAAGAAGATAGAGTCAAGATAGAGAACTAAATAGTTAACGTAACTTAGTCATTTCATTGTAATACAATCGTGGTAGGTCCTGAGAAGACCTTCAATGACACATGAGATCATCTGACCCAAAAGGAGGAAAAAGTTCCCTAATTGGTCAAGGGGTGGAGCTAACCACAGCCTAGCTAAAAACAAGTTCCCTGAGAGGAGGGGACTGAGCTAATGCAAGTTACCTGAGTGGAGGGGGCTGGTAAGTTTCCGGTGGTCCTGATCTGAATTGCAGTGGAAAAATATAAAAAAAGAGTTGAGAGGGGGAGAGAGGCAGTCAGTGGAGTGCAGGAGTGTGGTTAGAGAGCAGACAGAGAGGCTGGAGGAGGAGGGGGAGAAAGAGGTCTGCAGCCAGGTAAAGCTATAATTCCTACTGGCATCCCCCCCTCCTATAACTATAGAAGCTTAACCCCTTAGTGACCAAGCCTGTTTGCGCCTTAATGACCAGGCCAAATTTTGCAAATCTGACATGTGTCACTTTAACATGAAAAAACACCAGAAAGGTTTTGCATATCCAAGCGATTCTGACGCTGTTTTTTCGCCACATGTTGTACTTCATTTAGGGGGAAAAAAATAGACCGATAGAATTTGTGTTTATTTATTAAAAGCGCCAAAATTGGGAAAATTTTGAAAACAATCGTCATTTTTTCACATTTCCAACTGCAATATCTTAAATATGTGCAAACATAATATAGAAATTTTTGCTAAGATTTATATTTCCACCCATTTACTTTATTTTGGACGCACATTGGAGAAACTTTATTTTTTTTTTAACCATTTAGGAGACGTACAAATTTAACATTACTTTTTAGCATTTTGAGGAACACTTTGTTTTCCTACACCAAGCCAAGATTGGAAAGGCTCATGAGTGTCAGAATAATAGATACCACCACAAATGACCCCATTTTAAAAACTACACCCCTTAGTGTATTCACTGAGGGGTGTCATGAGTATTTTGACCCCACAGTTTTTTTTCAGCAATGAATTCAATTTAGAGGAGAAAAAGTAAAATTTCATATTTTTGCAAATCTGTCATTTTAAAGACATATTTTTTTCCTATAGTTTACATGAAAATGAGGATTTACACCCCAAAATGAATACCCCTGTTTCTCCCGTGTTCAGAAATATACCCATTGTGGCCCTAATGTTATATCTGAGTCCACATTGGGGCCCAAAATGAAAGGAGTAGTCAGTGTCTTTCAAAACAGAAATTTTGCTTGAAGTCCTTTTAGGCTCCATAGCACACATGTAGAGTTCTTGAGTGTCCAAAACCATAGAAACCCCCCCACAAATGACCCCATTTTGAAAACTAGACCCCTTAAGAAATTTATCTAGGGGTGTACTGCGTATTTTGACCCCACAGTTTTTGAATGAATTCAAGCCAAGCAAAAGGAAAAAAATTGTGATTTTCGTTTTTTTGGCAATTCTGTCATATTAAAAACAGCTTTTTCTGTACAGCACACATATGAATGAAGACTTGCACCCCAAAATGGATACCCCTGTTTGTCCCGTGTTCAGAGACATACCCATTGTGGCCCTAATCTTATGTCTGGATGCACAACGGGGCCCAAAATGAAAGGAGTAGTCATTGGCTTTCAGAACATAGATTTTGCTTGAAGTCCTTTTAGGCCCCATTGCCCACTTGTAGATTTCCTGAGCGCTCAAAACCATATAGAACCCCCACAAATGACCCCATTTTAAAAACTAGACTCCTTAACGAATTTATCAAGGGTTGTACTGTGTATTTTGACCCCATAGTTTTTGAATAAATTCAAGCAAAGCAAAAGGAAAAAATTGGGATTTTCATTTTTTTGGCAATTCTGTCATTTTAAAAACAGCTTTTTTTGTACAGCACACATATGAAGGAAGACTTGCACCCCAAAATGGATACCCCTGTTTGTACTGTTTTCAGAAACATACCCATTGTGGCCCTAATATTATGTCCGCATGCACAACGGGGCCCAAAATGAAAGGAGTAATCGGTGGCCTTCAGAACATAGATTTTGCTTGAAGTCCTTTTAGGCCCCATTGCCCACTTGTAGAGTTCCTGAGCGGCCAAAACCATAGAGAACCCCCACAAATGACCCCATTTTGAAAACTAGACCCCTTAACGAATTTATCTAGGGGTGTACTGTGTATTTTAACCCTACAATTTTTAAATAGATCTAAACAAAGCAGTAAGAAAAAATTACGATTTTCATTTTTTGGGCTATTGCGTCAATTTAAAAACTGTTTTTTTTGTACAGCACATGTATAAATGAAGACTTTCACCCCAAAATGAATACCCCTGTTTGTCCCGTGTTCAGAAACATATACATTGTCGCCCTAATAGACTTACAGGACACATGGCTAGGGCTACAATGAAAGGAATACCCGTTTGATTTCAGGGTACAACGGAATAAATTCCAGGCCCCATTGCCCACTTATAGAGCCATTGAGCGGCCAAAACTATAAAGAACCCCCTCAAATGACCCCATTTTGAGCACTAGACCCCTTAACAAATTCATCTAGGGGTGTACTGCATATTTTGACCCCACAGTATTTGAATGAATCTAAGCAAAGCAGAAGGAAAAAGTTACGCTTTTCAATTTTTTTGGCAATTTTTTAAATTTAAAAACAGTTTTTTTGTACAGGGTACAGTTAGTCCCCGACTTGCGAACAGGTTCCGTTCCGGGAGCCCGTTTGCAAGTCCGTTTTGTTCGCAAGTCGAACAAATGGTTATATGGAGGGGATCGCGGGTGGATCCCACTCCATACAACGTCGGTGCCGGCTGTTCTTACAGCGGGCACCCGGCGGCAGCAGTTCCGACGAGCCGTGGCGCTTGTCGGAACTGTTAACACTTTAAATACCGCTCTGACAGCGATATTTAAAGTGTTAACAGTTCTGACGAGCGGCGCGGCTCGTCGGAACTGCTGCCGCCGGGTGCCCGCTGTAAGAAACAGCCGGCACCTGACGTTCAGGGGGCCCGTACAGCGTCCCACGATGAGATCGCGGGACGCTGTGCGGTTGCTAGGCAGCCGGGGACCTCCTGAAAGGCCCCAGGGCTGTCTATGCAGAGTGCCCATCAAGCGCACGGCTTGATAGGCGCTCTGCATAGACAGCCCTAGGGCCTTTCAGAAGGCCCCCGGCTGCCCAGCAACCGCGATGTGACCGGACAGGCTTCTATCAGGCTTGATAGAAGCCTGCCCGGTCCCTGCACAGCATGATGTAATGCCATAGCATTACATCATACTGTGCAGGACAGATAGTTCGTATCTTGCGAAATTCGTAAGTCGAATGTTCGCAAGTCGGGGACTATCTGAACATAGGAATGAAGACATTCACCCCCAAATGGATACCCCTGTTTGTCTTGTGTTCAGAAACATACCCATTGTGGCCCTAATTTACTTACAGGACCCATGGCAAGGCCTATAAAGGAGGGAAAACCCGTTGGATTTCAGGGCACAACTGAATAAATCCCAGGCCCCATTGCCTATTTGTATGGAATAAAAATTGACTCCCTAAAAATTCCCCCCCCCCCCGCCCCCCACACACTCCGCGCCCTTTTCGGCGTTCGCAAATCTTAGATAAAAGTAATAGTGTGAACTGTGTGGTATTTCCGAAGACAGGGGTAATTACGGAGGCTGGTTGGAATGGGCCCATGGGGCAATAAAACCGGGTATCCCCCCTCCTCTCATGCTTTTTGGGGGTATTTTGTGACCTCAGTAGCAGGTATGGGGTGTAAAAAGTGGCGCTCCGTGAGTCTCCGTAAGCGTGCGGAGGTGCGGCGGTCTCACACAGAAGACGCTCAACAAGTTGCTCCTGGAACTGCAGGAAGGCAAGCGTTCCCGAGGCTTCTTGTAAAATACGTATTATTGGTAGCGGTCTGAATAGCGCCGGGCTCACGCAGCCGTAGGCGGAATCTGCTTGCGGAGGCCCGCAGCGGATCCCAGCTGTGAGCTGGCCGTGACCCTGCGTATGGCCGCGTAATGTACTGCGCATAACTGCCTACTCACACAGGCGGTCATTCGCAGTACACCTTTTTTTGTTTGTATTTCCCGCACCGTTGCTTAGCGATGACACGGGTACCCGCAGTCAGTATACAATGTAGTTGCGTATGGGCTGCGGGTATATCCGCGACCATGGAGCACAATAGGCTCTATGCTGCGGATAGCCGCGGTAAAATAGAACCTGCTGCGTTCTCTTTTCTGCGAGTGGATTACGCAATTCCGACCCACTAATGTGAGCGGAATTGTGCAATCTAATGCGATTGATCTGCATATTAGCGCGGATCAGACGCACGCGGAATCCGTAATTCCTATCCGGTCATGTGAGACCGACCTAAGGTAGATCGCTACCTTTTTATCACGTGACCGGGGACCGCTCAACGAGGCCACCCGTCACTGCTCCAGGCTCTGGGCGACCATTGATCGCTGGGAGCAAGGAGATTTTAAGTTTCCTGGGCTCCCCGACTCCTGCGCATGTGTCCGATGTTTTGCCGGCAGTCGCATGTGCAGAATCCGGGTAAGTTCACGGATCAGGATCGCATCGGGGTGCAAATACGGCGGCCTCCGGTAAATAATTTCATCTCCTCTCACCGATCGCATCAGTGAGGGGAGATGAAACTAACTTTTTAAAAAAACTTTTACATGATCGCCATTATCCATTGGATGACGGCGAACACGTGACCAGGAACCGCTCACCGCGGCCCCCCGTGAAATTTCCAGGCTCTTGGCTAAGTTTTGTAGGAGATTTTAAGTTATCCTGGCAATCCACAGCTTTTGCACATACGTATGCCGCTTTGGCGATGGCCGCGTGCGCAGAAGCTGTGGTAAGGTCCGCGGATAAATCCGCGGGCCTTAGGTACGTAATTTCATCCTCCCTCACGGATATGATCCGTGAAGGGAGATGAAATGTAAGCATTTTAAACTTTTTTTTTACTTTTTAAACTTTTTATTTTTACTTTTTTAAAATTACTTTTTTACACTTTTTTTTTACTTTAAATGATCACTGCTATCCATTGGATAACAGTGATCATCTCTGCAGTGACATCCCTCTGCTCCTGGCTACACATGGCAGCCTGGAGCAGAGGGATTTTAAATTTCCCGGGTCCTGAGCCCCTCTGTGCACGCGCCCAATGTCAATCATCGGGCGCGCATGCGCAGAAGGGGACTCTGGTCCCGAAAGACCGGGATACCGCTGAGGACCGGGGGTGAGAATTTTCACCTTCCCTCATGGATCCGATCCATGACGGGAGGTGAAATTAACTTTATTTTTACTTTTTTAAAAACTTTTTCTGGATAGCGGTGCTCGCCGCGGTCCCCGGGGATATCTCCTGGTTCCCGGCTGCCTTCAGGAGCCGGGAACCAGGAGATTTTAAACTCCCCGGGGTTCCCATTCTTCTGCGCATGCGCGTGACATCATTCGTCTGGCGCGCATGCGCAGAAAAGCCGTGCCGGGTCCCGGAGGACCCTTTTACCTGCGGCAGACATCGGGGAAGCCGGGTGAGTATTTTCAGCTGCCCTGATGGATCCGTAAAAACACTATGGGCTGGTCGTTAAGGGGTTAATTGCAACTTCACGGAACCCTGTCTGCAGCTAATCAAACACCCACAATGCTGAGAGAAGCCTACATGTGTCTTCAAAACATGACTTCAATTTAAGCCGTGCTGCTGTGCCTTCCAGCTCTTAACAAAAAGCCAATGCGGCCACAGCATTGCCAGCTTCAGAGATCAGAGATCTTCCAGACACATGGATTGAGTACTGTTAGATGATAGGAGTTTTTAAGTCCTTGTCAGTCAGTCTCTCTATAGCTTCCCCATATCTCAGGTGCTGCCTCGCCAGGGCTTTTCTAACAGTGTATCAAGGTTTAAATTGTGTTTATGCAAGTTCTACGGTCCAAAATGTTTGCAGACTCCCACGGTCAATAATAAATGGTGTGCCTGCAGTTTACTCAAATATGTGTGTTATTCTTATTGCTCTACCAAGACCTTTTAAGTCAGGCACTGGTGTGATGTTTAGTTAATTCCATTATTCAAACATATCCTGTTGTCGATCTTCGTCTGTATGGAAGATTATATAGAGAGCGCTACACTCATTGCCACCGTGACATGGCTCCTTAGCCACCTCTTAGAAACCGCTCAGAGAGTGCTAGCCTCTTCCTGCTTGTCATACGTTGCAGGGTTTTGGAGTCACAAAACAGGATGAATGCTTCTGTGACTTTTTTGTGCAATTTAGAAAATTTAAAGGGCTAGCATCGCTATTTTCAAAAATCGCTTAAGTGGGACAAAAAATGTAATCCCCTTTACCCTAGAAAAGCCCTCTAGTACCTTGAAAATGCCAGATTCAGAAGAAACAAACAATCCCCAGTGGTCCAAGATCCGCAACTGCTATTCTGTTACTTCCGCTACAATGCCTCTAACTCTACCCCATTATCCGGATGCCCCTTGGTTACCACATTACACAGCCTGAGAGAGTTCTGCAGGACGATGGTCACGATGTTCAAACTGTTTCGCCTTGCAGTAGAACAGAGAGTAGATGTACGAATAGTATAGTTAGAAGGAGCAGCTGCACGAGAAGTTAAGACGTGGCCTAGGTTTCAGAAAAGAACCATAGAACAGATATTTAAGAGTCCTTAAAATATTTTTGAGACCTGTACTGCTTCAGAAGTAAAAGATTTTTTTTATTATGAAGCAGCGGATAGGTGAATACCTTTGGGACTATAGGAAGGGATGAAAGCCATAATTCATACTCATCTGCAAGAAGCTGATACTGTTGACAACACATTACAGGAGCAATTGAGAATGTTAGCAGTTCAAGGCCCAGATCTCGGTTTCCTAGATTTCAAAGAATTAGCTATTTAGGAGATGTGTACAGAACCTGCAATTACAGAGATAGAAATTCTTGACACCTCTGAAGATTTACTTAGACCCTAAGACACGCCAAAACCTCAGATTTTGTTCCAGACCACCCAAGCAATTTAATCTGAGAAGGAGGAAGCTCCCCAGAGCCAGCAACTGAGAACAATGCAAAAAAACCCCAAAAAACTGGCAGAAATAGCGCAGGGCGTGGCGACTGTATGAATGGATGGGGGAATTGGAAATGCACATTTCCGATTCCGTCACCCGGGATCACTCAGAAGCCTCTTGTCCATATTCCCGCGGTCCATCTCAGCCTCCTGCTGAAACATTCCGAAGAGGTAGGACTAACTCCCTCTGGAGAAAACCGGATCGTATCAGTGCGCATTGCAGTTGTCAAGGACACGCCTCCATGGAATGCCCAAGTTTAAAAGTCTATTCCCCGGGTCCATGGACCATCGGCCGGGAGGAAAGAAAGTAGGTCCTGCTCAACATAACCAACAGTAGATGTCCAAATACATTGGTCACTGCCCTGAAATCCTGATAACAATAAAAGACGCACCCATTTATGCACTCTTAAGGCCCATTCTCACACACAGATATTTTTCAAAAGATTGAAGGATCAGCGATCATTTTGCATAAAGTACTAATAGGAACTAATTGCTATTAGTATTTTATTAGCTTCATTTGCATGCAAATGAGTTTCTGAGACAGACCTCAGCAGGAGTTCTGAGCTCTGTAATTAGCTCCATTGTTCAGCCATGTGCTCCCCCTGGAGAATTCAGCACCATGGACAGCTGACACAGTGTGTGGTCCAGCTTACCAGCTGTTCTGCTGGCAGAGTTGAGAACTGAGAACAGCTATAACAATATTATCAGTTGTAATCCGCTTTCTGTGGGCAGAACACAGCATGTGGTCCTGTTTATCAGCTGTAATGCTAAACAATGGTCTTCAAGCAGAACTGAAAACAGTCGTTTGGCCTAACAGTGAAAGATGGGCATATTTAGACATAACGATTATCGCTCAAAAGATGGCTCGAGTGAATTTTGAGCAATAATCGTTGTGTCTAAATGGGCCATTAGACACTGGTTCTCAAGTGAATACGATATGAAAGGCATTCTTTGAGCAACAACTCCCAGGACACTTCTTGGATATCATCGTTACTAATGGCAACCCCGTACCAGTACTAGGGTACTGGTAACTCACTATTCTCGCTGGACAGACCAAGTTAGTACAGCAGGGTGTACTGGTGATTGATGATGGCCCATCCATGATACTGGGGATGAATGTGCTCAGAAATTGCTTTGGAGATATGCTGGAAGCTCTTTAGAGTCAAGTATCCCCCACTTTCCGAGCCCATCAGAAAGTGCTGAGGAAGACTGTTAAGATTCTTTTCACCAACAGAAATTTGCACGTTGCAAATGGCTACACAACAAAGTGGAAAGCTCTGTCCTGTGCCCATTGTTGTTCAACATTTTTATAAATGATCTGGAGAAAGGAATTGATGGGAAACTGATTAAGTTTGCCAATGACACAAAGCTAGGAGGGATAACTAACACTAGGGAAGAACGAGAGCGGATTCAAAGAAAAACTTTTGAAAAGGTCTCGTCAATAGTATTATCCCATTAAGCTTTGCCCATGCTAGCCCTCGATGTGCACAAAAATAATTGATGGGTCCAACACAACCCAATATACACATACCGAGCAAAGGTATACTCTCCCACCCACTTGGACATGTGCAGGTTCGAATTTAGACAAGTTAGCCAGTCAACATCAGACACAGATCCCATTATATATTGGAATGTGAACCACATGTTGACTTACTTGATTGTCTATACTAAAGGCTATAAATTGTGTATTGTACACCCTATGCCCTGGGTAAATGTTGCAATATGTAATTTATATGTTTTCTTATTTTATGTTAAAAAAAAATTCAATAAAATATTTGTTGACAAAAAAAGGTGGAGGGGCACGGCATACGACAGAAAAGCGGCAATTTCAGTATTTGTGCCAAAATGCAACTATTCACTGCCCTAATTCTTGTGGAAATGAAATAATAAGTAAGCTCCAATGAGTGTGAAGCAAGGAGCTGTTTGGATTGTATGTCTTGGTACCAGATCAGAGAGTATGAATTATATGAGTGATTTATAGGTTTATTAATATGTATGGCAGGAAGGAAAAGGAAAGCTAACGGATATTTATTTATTGCTTCTGCTTTCCTCTCCTCTTCTGTATTGTAGACACATTGGGGCAGACTTATTTATACTAACAAAATTATAAACTTGGACTAGGCAGTCTTAAAATGTGTCCGTTTATAACCGTGACTCATGCTGGATGATACATTTGGCACATCTTTAGATTATATAGTTTTATGACAATTTTGATGCATTTTTAGCTCACAAGGTCACATTAGGCCACACCCCTTCCCATGAAGCCACTCCCTTTTTTTGGAATTGGAGAAACGTGTGAAAAGATCCCAAACATATCAATTTTGTGGTGCAATTTCCACAAGAAAACTGGCCCATTTTCAATAGTAAATCTGTGCCATGCATATGTAGGTTCTGAGTTCTCTATAAAATAAATTGGCTATATGGGTTGGGTGTGTTTAAGACAAGTTTTAAGTCTCATTGGTCCACTTTTTTTCAATGAAAAGTGTGCTGCAATGACAGACATTTGTATTGTGATCAAGGATTGTAAAGTTCAAAATGCAGAAGAGTGTTGATACTAGCTTTTGTGGAGACAGTACTGGACGGCAGAGGATTTTACTGTTCCTACAAATGCGTATACCTGCCTTGTATGCAAATAAGAAAGATGGAACAATACCTCTATGGTACCACCTGTTGGATGGCGGCATTCCTTCAAATCAAGGCCTTTTTAACAAGTCTGTAAAACAGCGATTGGGAATAGGAATCCAATCCAGAAAACCATACACAGACAGCTGTTTCGGGGGGTGTTTGCCCCTCATTAGTGTGCAGCAGGTGTCTGGCTTGGTTAGTGAGAGCCCTGTAATGTGTGTGGAGACACCTGGGGGATGGCATTGTCTCTCCCCAAAGAGAGCACCCAGAAGGGGTGTGAGGAGACACCTGAGAGGTGAGTGAGGAGACTTATATGGCCACACATGCGCCTCTGGGTATAAATAAGGAAGATGGAACAATACCTTTGCATCACCACCTATTGGATGGCAACATTCCTTCAAATCAATGTACAAATAGGTGGCACTGCAGAGATACTGTTCCATCTTTCTTATTTGCATAAATTACCCAGAGGAGCTAGCATGGCAGCATAAGTCTCCTTACTCACCTCTCAGGTGTCCTCTCACACCCCTTCTGGGTGTTCTCCTTGGGAAGAGACAATGCCATCCCCCTGATCCACTCAGCCCTAGGTATCGCCAAACACTTTTTGGGTGCTCTCCTTAAGGAGAGACGACACCCCTCTCGACCTACCTGCTTTTTGGTACGTACTTGTAAAATGTTTCTTTACGTGCTGAAAATAAATCAAAAGATACAATTTTTGAAAAAAAACTGATACTTTTTTTTATTTTACCTTATTTGTTTCAGAAGTGCTGGAATCCTTTGAGATTATGGACCGTAGGATTATAATTTGGATTTGATGGATCTGTGTCTTTTTTTAACCTCGACAACTATATAACTATGTTATTACTGAGAATCCCTGTGATTGCTGCTCCTTGTGTGAACTACATATGTATCTTATCAGAAATCACAATGTAAGTGCTTTACTTATCTGGTTGTGGTCATGACCTACATTATGTTTTGTATGCCAGTCAAATTCAGAGCGCTATTCTCAGTTCTGCTGATATCATGTTACAAGAGTGCAAAGCATGGCAGGAGTTTACAGTACAGCTCTGGGTGTGACTGTGTGAGTTCTTCTTCAATGTATGTGACCTGTGTGTTGACAAAGGGCACATCGGCCATCCAGCAAATAACCTGGCACCAACGGCTTGGAAACATCACAAATGTTAATTGTATAATCTAAACACGTATAGCACTGCTATTAGATTACTTTATGGATGTAGCATTTTCGCACTGTATGATGGTGTTATTTAAGGATTCTATGGTGGTATTTGAGCACTGTAGAGAGGTAGTGTTTGGGTATTGTATGGAAGTATTATTTCAGCTCTGTAGGGTGGCATTATTTGGAGACAGTATGGTGGAATTTGGTCATTGTATGCAAGTAGTAGATAGTAGCATTATTTGAGTTCTGTATAGTGGTATTATTTGGGCAATGTACGGTGGTATTATTTAAGCACTGTATGGAGATATTCAGGCACTGTGTGACAATACTACTTAGGCACTGAATAGCATATGGTTTAAATACGGCACTATCCTGTATGGTCAGCACTAGAGATGAGCGAGCACACTCGTCTGAGCTTGATACTCGTTCGAGCATTAGGGTACTCGAGATGCTTGTTACTCGAATTGAACACCACGCGGTACTCAAGTCAATTGCATTTCCCTTCCCCGCATCTTTAGCGCCATTTTCTAGCCAATAAACATGCGGGGAAGGCATTACCACTTCCTGCTGTGACGTGCCAGCCCTCCCCCCCACAGTAGTGAGTGGCTGGCGAGATCAGGTGACCGCCGAGTACTTAAAGTGGTCCCGCCCGCTCCTCGCCTCAGACGCATGCTGGCAGTGGCTAGGGAAACTGCTGATGCTTATACAGGGATAGTGTTAGTGTAGGATGTAGGATGCTGTCTTCAAGAACCCCAACGGTCCTTCTTAGGGCTACATCTGACCGTGTGCATTACTGTTGTGGCTGGCTGGGAGCAGTAGTGCATCAATTTTTTTTGTTTTAAGCATCTCGGGCTGTGCAGGCCATTTCACCTATACTGTTCTGTGTGTGCAGTGTATAACGCAGAGATTAGGGAAAGAGCTGCTTATATAGGGAAAGTTTTAGAGTAGGTTCCTGTCTTCAAGAATCCCAACGGTCCTTCTTAGGGCTACTCCTCATCGTGTGCATTACCATTGCGGCTGGCTGGGAGCCGCAATGCACCAGTTTTTTGTTTTTAAACATCTATCCCTCTGCAGAGCATTACAGCTATCGCAGCTCACTCTCATCGCTAAATAGTACGCAAATATTTCCTGGCCCACTGCAGAACAGCATTTCACAGATACCATTCTCTGTGTTGGGTGAAGTTGCCGCAGTAATCAGCACAACCACTGGCTGTATAGCTTTCTGCCCATGTGCAGATCGTCGCACAATAGCCTTTCCTTTGGTGCGGGGAAGTTGCCGCAGTTATTAGCACTGTTTACTGGCTGTATAGCTTTCTGCCCCTGGGCAGAGCGTCGCACAATACCCTTTCCTTGGGTGCGGTAAAGTTGCCCCTGTTATCAGCGCTATCCACTGGCTATATAGCTTTCTGCCCCTGGGCAAAGCGTTGCACATTATCCTTTCCCTGGGTGCAGTGAAGTTGCCCCAGTTATTAGCACTGTTCACTGCCTGTATAGCTTTCTGCCCCTGGGCAGAGCGTCGCACAATACCCTTTCCTTGGGTGTGGTGAAGCTGCCGCAGTTACCACCACTATCCACTGGCCTTCTATTTTTCTCCCACTCCATACAGCCTCTCTATTATATACAAGTAAGTCTCTGCGAGTGGTAAATGACCCCTCCATATCAGTGCAAGACAGCGGTTTAATTTTTTCCGGTCACAGCATAGAGCCTCTGCTATCTACACGTCTCTGTGTGCGGTAAATTAGCCACAGTTCTCAGTGCTATACGGTGGGGTAATTTATTTTGGCCCTACTCTATCCTTAATCCGATATGATGAGGAGTAGGTGTAAGGGTCGAGGACGCTGGAGTCCAAGTGAGGGTGTGGGCGCAGGCCGAGGTCCTGGGCGGGGATGCATCACAGCCGGCTGCTGAGGGATTATGAGAGCGCCAAGTCCCTACGCTCGCCAGCTTCCTATCACAATTTGCGGGTCCACGTGGTAGACCTTTATTACAAGAAGAGCAGTGCAAGGAGGTCCGGTCGTGGATGGCAGATAATGCATCCAGCAATGTATCAAACCCCCAGTCTTCTACGCAGTCCACTACTCCTGGCCTAGGGACTGCACCTCTGAATCCTCTGGCTGCTCCTCCTTCCTCCCAGCCTTGTCACTCCAGGAAAAGGACAGATTCTGAGCAGGCAGACTCCCAGGAACTGTTCTAAGGCCCCTGCCCAGAGTGGGAAAAAATGGTTCCTCTCTCACCTGACGAGTTTGTCGTGACCAATGCCCAACCTATAGAAATTTCCCGGAGTCCGGGTGATGAGGCTGGGGACTTCCGGCAACTGTCTCAAAAGCTTTTTGTGGGTGAGGATGATGATACACAGTAGTCTGTCAGTGAGGTAGTAGTAAGGGCAGTAAATCCGAGGGAGGAGCGCACAGAGGATTCGGAGGAAGAGCTGCTGGACGATAAGCTGACTGACCCCACCTGGTTTGCTAAGCCTACTGAGGACAGGGTTTCAGAGGGGGAGGCAAGTGCAGCAGCAGGACAGGTTGGAAGAGGCAGTGGAGTGGCCAGGGGTAGAGGCAGGGCCAGAGCGAAGAATCCTCCAACTGTCTCCCAAAGCACCCCCTTGCGGCAAGCCTCCGTGCAGAGGGCTAGGTGTTCAAAGGTGTGGATGTTTTTTTAGTGAGAGCGCGGACGACCGACGAACTGTGGTGTGCAACTAATACCAGCCTCACCACCAGCATGCACAGGCATATGATGGCCAAGCACCCCACAAGGTGGGGCAAAGGCCATTCACCGCCTCCGGGTCACACCACTCCCTCTTCCCCTGTGCCACAACCTGCCACAGAGATCCAATCTCTCTCCCAGGACGCAGGCACACGCGCCCTCCTGCCTGCACCCACACCCTCACCTCCACGGTCCTCCACTCCGTCCAGCAATGTCCATCAGCGCAGCTTTCAGCACCCACCCACACGCTCAAGCTTTAAACGTGCACATTGCCAAATTTAAAAGCCGTGAGATACTGCCGTACAGGCTTGTGGAAACGGAGGCTTTCAAAAACATGACGGCGGCGGCGGTCCCATGCTACTCGGTCCCCAGTCGCCACTATTTTTCCTGGTGTGCTGTCCCTGCCCTACACCAGCACGTCTCCCGCAACATAAATTGTGCCCTCACTAACGCGGTTACTGGGAAGGTCTACTTAACCACAGACACGTGGACAAGTACTGGCGGACAGGGCCATTATATCTCCCTGACGCACATTGGGTGAACTTGATGGAGGGTGGGACCGAGTCAGAGCCTGGGACCGCTCACGTCCTACCCACTCCCAGAATAGCAGGTCCTACCTCTGTGCTTGTATCGGCGGCGTTTTATGCCACCTCCTTCAAACCCTCCCCCTTCTCCTCCTCTGCCACCTCTACCTCTCAATTAGGAAGTGTGGGCACGTCGCCAGCAGTCGGTAGCGCGCGGCGTGGCAGCACATCGGTGGGCAAGCCTCAGCTGAAACTAATCAGCCTAGTTGACAAGAGGCACACGGCCCCCAAGCTGTTGCAGGGTCTGACAGAGCTGACCGACCTCTGGCTTTCGCCGCTGAGCCTCCAACCGGGCATGGTCGTGTGTGACAATGGCCGTAACCTGGTGGTGGCTCTGCAGCCTCACACACGTGCCATGCCTGGCCCACGTCTTCAATCTGGTGGTTCAGCGGTTTCTGAAAAACTATCCCCACTTGTCTGACCTGCTCGGCAAGGTGCGCCGCATCTGCGCACATTTCTGCAAGCCCACCACAGAAGCTGCCACCCTGAGGACCCTGCAACGTCGGTTTCAGCTGCCAGAGCACCGACTGCTGTGCGACGTGCTCACACGCTGGAATTCTACGCTGCACATGTTGGCCAGGCTGTACGAGCAGCATAGAGCAATAGTGGAATACCAGCTGCAACATCGGCGGCGGAGTGGTAGTCAGCTTCCGCAATTCTTTACTGAGGAGTGGGCATGGATCGCAGACATCTGCCAGGTCCTCGGAAACTTTGAAGAGTCTACCCAAATGGTGAGCGGTGATGCGGCCATCATTAGCGTTACCATCCCACTGCTTTGCCTGCTGAGAAGTTCGCTGCTAAGCATAAAAGCCGACACTTTGCAATTGGAACAGGAGACGGGGGATGACAGTATGTGCTTGATAGCCAGACCACCCTCATGTCTGTATCTCAGCGCAATTTGGAGAAGGATGAGGAGGAGGGAGAGGCTGCTTACCTCATCTGTTCAGCATTTATGGGCTGAAGAGGAGGAGGATCCTGAAAGTCATCCTCCTAGTGAGGACAGCAATGTGTTGCGTACTGGGACCCTGGCACACATGGCGGACTTCATGTTAGGCTGCCTTTCCCGTGACCCTCGTGTTAGACGCATTCTGGCCAACACGGATTACTGGGTGTACACCCTACTAGACCCACGGTATAAGGAGAACCTTTCCACTCTCATTCCCAAAGAGGAAAGGGGTACGAGAGTGATGCAATACCACAGGGCCCTGGTGGAAAAAGTGATGCTAAAGTCCCCATCTGACAGCGCTAGTGGCAGAAGATGCAGTTCCGAGGGCCAAGTAGCAGGCGAGGCGCGGGGATCAGGCAGAATGTCCAGCGCAGGCAGGGGAACACTCTTCAAGGCCTTTGCCAGTTTTATGGCTCCCCAGCAAGACTGTGTCACTACTCCCCAGTCAAGGTTGAGATGGAGGGAGAACTGTAAAAAGATGGTGAGGGAGTACGTAGCCGATCGCACCATCGTCCTCCGTAATGCCTCTGCTCCATACAACTATTGGGTGTCAAAGCTGCACACGTGGCACGAACTTGCGCTGTACGCCCTGGAGGTGCTGGCCTGCCCTGCCGCTAGCGTCTTGTCAGAGAGGGTGTTTAGTGCAGCTGGGGGAATCATCACGGATATGCGTACCCGCCTGTCAACTGCCAGTGCCAACATACTTACACTCAAAGATGAACAAAGGCTGGATTTCCCCAGACTTCTCTTCTCCACCGGCAGAAAGCAGCAGAACCTAATGATTCTTTTTGCTGCAACAGGAGAAAAATGCATCCTCTATCACCACAAAAAAGGGGTAATTAGCTTCGTCAATCACTCTCGGATATTATTACTCCACCTACTCCTCCTCTTAAAACAGCATATCATCACGCTGAACTGCCAATTTGTCTGCGGCCCAAAAGCCTCTGTTTACAACTTTTTTACAATTTTTAAAAGTTTCAAAAGTTTTTATACTTTAACTGAAACCAATTTTTTTCGGAGGGCTGCCTTCAGGTTCTGTTACAAATTAAGCGACAGCGAGCTGTATCTTTAAAAAATGTTTATGGGTGTCACCTGCCCTTGAGGTTGAGCAATTTTTCAGGGGTACACTTGTACTCTTAGTACACTAATTTTTCTGGCACTTGCCTATACAGTTATCTAACTTATTTTTCCGGCCTTCGCCTACACTCTTGGTAACCACATTTTTTCAGGTTTTCGCCTATGCTCTTGCTACAGAAATGTTACAGGGTTCGCCTACACTCTTGCTACAGAAATGTTGCAGGGGTTTGCCTATACTCTTGCTACAGAAATGTTACTGGAGTCCGCCTATGCTGTGGGTGCACAAAGACTTCCCATCGTGGTGTTTTACCTGTCTGGCACAAATACACTGACTGACTAGGACAGAAATGTGGGCCAAGGCCAAGGCCCTTGGCTGGATGAAACTCTGCCATGTTTGGGCACTCTGTTACTCTCATGTGTAATGCCATCTTTTTAGTTTCCCTGGGCTCGCTTATGCTGTGGATGCACAAAGACTTCCTATTGCGGTGTTTTACCTGTCTTACCTGGTGTTTTACCTGAGGTCCTTGGCGGGGTGAAACTCTGCCATGTTTGGGCACTCTGATTTCTTCCTGTGTAATACCATCTTTGTGCACCGACAGCATAGGCGAGCCCAAGGAACTCAAAGACTTCCCATTGCAGTGTTGAGCTATCTGACACATACACAGAATGAATTGTGTGGAGACACATGGATTTCCCATTACTATGTAACTCACGGCACCTTGGGTCACACAAGGTGGAGGCTTGGACCGAGGCTGACCCTGGGCCCACTCACGTGCTTCCCACACAGAGTATTGCTGCATTGTGGAGAGTGTAGAAGTGCTGGCACCTGAGTCCCCTTTATGCTCACGTTTGCGGCTCCTGATAATTTTGTGACAGAGGTGGCACGGGATTGGAATGATGATCGTACATCAATTTATCATCAATTCTCAACAGCATTGTGGGCTATCGCCCACACTTTCAAAGAGGGTCGCTGCCTGGCCCTGCCAACCCTCTGCAGTGTGTGCCTCCGGTTCCTCCTCATCCAGTACACACTTAGAAATCGACATGGGGGTAGTGTGGCTATGAAGCAAGCATGTGGCATGAGGCTAGCTGAACGCTGTGCAGGGACACTTTTGTGTGTGCTGTGGACGCAGGGTCGTGCGGGGGGGTTGGGCAGCATGTAACCCAGGAGAAGAGGCAGCGGTGTCACCTGCAGGCAGTGATTGTCCTTGATTACAGCTAGTGTGATGCTTAGCTAAGGTGTACCGTGCTAATGAGGGTCTGCCCCAAGTAAATTGTTAGGGGGGTGATGCCAGACTCTTGCCCCCTTTTTGGCTTAATAGTGGGACCTGGGAGCCTCAGATGCAGCCATGCATGCTGCCCCTCCCCTTCCCTATCTGTTTCTGTGGTGTTTCCATGACTTTCTGATGTTTTGAGGTGTGTCACAAGTCATTACCTATGCGGAGCATCGGTCCCATACAAAAATGCTTGAGTCCCCCATTGACTTCAATGGGGTTCGTTACTCGAAACGAGCTCTCGAGCATTGCGAAAAGTTCGACTCGAGCAACGGAGCATTTTGGTGCACGCTCATCTCTAGTCAGCACTGAGTAGTATAGTTATTTGTACCCTGTACAACAGTACGTTATATGGAAAGAGCCAAAAAAAGGTTCTGCGCAGCACCTCATACAACCGGATGTGTAACCTCCGTATTACTGTGATAGACATATTGTCGAGGTGCCAAATCAGACTTAGCAGTGTTTTGAATGAGTGTTTTTCCCATAAATTCTACGTTTCCTTGTACATATTATCTGGCAGGATGAACATAGACAAAGGGGAAATTAGTGAGTGGCGTCCAGCCAAACCATTCAATATGTTCACGTTAGATGAGACATAAGATTATAAAACTGTACATCTGCTGATCATATCGGGGTGGGGAAGCGTGTAACCCTGGTGTTGGGTGTGGAGGTTATTTTGGCTGCAGATTGTATTTGCTAGTTATGGGGCCTTTCATGCGGGACGGAATATTCCCCGATTGCCACACAAAAATCTGCACGATCTCAGGGACCTTTCACAAGGGCGGAATTAGGAAATGCGGACATTTTTGTGTCACAATGCTGATGCAGATTTTGTTGCGCTTTTAACTGCGGAATGTGTTCTGCGGAACAGCTTATAAAAATTTCTTGCATTTTTTTAATGTAGACGTCAATTGGAACAATAATCGTGCAAGACATCCTTAATTCCGCTGCGGAATTTAATCTTGCAGTTTTGAAGTAAAGACGCGCAATTTTTAATAGTTGTGGAATTCAAATCCCATAGGGATAACATTGTGACATAAAAATGTCCGCAAATCCAAATTCCGTCCTGTGTGAAAGGTTCCTTAGGCTTCCTTTCCTATGGGTTAATTCACACATGTGATGTTTTGTAGCCTGCCACATCCCGACACAAAAACCTTGCGGGTCACACGATATGCACGCGACTTGTGAGGTTTTGCAGCCCGTGTTTCCCAATGAAACCTCCCTCTCTGTTGCATCGAACGAAAACGCGTTTTTTGTGCGGTGCAACTTTGACAGTAGGAAATCCTACTATCAAAGCCCTAATCTAAGCCCTACCTGTAGAAAAAAAAACAAAACAAAAAAAACCCAGTATACATCACCTAGAAGTGCTGTCAGCCCGGCCGCATCTTCTCCCCGAGTCCCTGGCACTATTCTTTTTCATCTCTTCTGGCCAGGAATTGAAAAATCCTGCCTCCTGGAAGCGCTGTCTCTGATTGGCTGATGCTTAGCCAATCACAGCCAGCGCTTGATTAGCTATTCACAGCCATTCATGGAGCGCTGGCTCTGATTGGCTATGCATCAGCCAATCACAGCCAGCGCTTTCAAGAGGTAGGGATTTTTCAAGAAGAGATGAAGAAGACCAATACCGGGGCCCAAGAAGAAGCTGGTGCGGCGCTTCGGACAGCGCTTCTAGGTGAAGTAGACTTTTTTTTAACATTTTATTTCTGCAGTTAGGGCTTGTTTTCATGGTACGGCTTATATTTCAAGCCCCACCCCCCTGCCTCAAAAATCCTCATATCTGGGGCTACAAAATTTTGGTATTGCCATGAGAAGATGCAGCAATATTGCATGGACCAGCGATGCAATATCGCTGCGATTTTCTTGTGGCGATGCAGTGTTGCCTGTGTGAAGGAGGCCTCAAAAGTAGTGTGATTGAACATTATTTAAGTCAGACTGGATGGATGATCCTTTTAATAGCTCTGAGGGCCAGCTCACACTGGGAATGTGTTTATTTGTGAAATTCACACTTGTGTGTTAAAAAAGAAAATATATATATATAATGAAAATGTAGCATTCTGTGAATCCATAGGCTATAACAGGTTAGGTGTAGTCAATCTATGCATGTTTGACTACATTTAGGCTGGATTCACCTGAACGTATATTGGCTCGGTTTTCACGCCGAGCCGATATACGTCATCCTCATCTGCAGCGGGGGGGGGGCGATATATGGTGTCCCTCTCTGCAGGGGGAGAAGGCTGGAAGAGTCGGGAGCAGTGCTCTGAGCTCCCGCCCCCTCTCTGCCCCCTCTCCACCCCTATTTTCAATAAGGAGAGACAGGATGGGGCGGAGCTAATTCTTGAATCTTAGCCCCACCCTGTCCCACCTCTTTTCATTGCAAATAGTGCAGAGGGGTGGAGAGGGGTTGGAGAGGAGGCAGAGAGGGGGCGGGAGCTCAGAGCACTCCTCCCGGCTCTTCCAGCCTCCTCCCCTTGCAGAGAGAGACGCCATATATCGGCCGGCGTGAATACCCAGCCGATATATGGTCGTCTGAATGCGCCCTCAAATGCATGTGTTTTTACAAGTACGTGTCTCGTAAAAAAGTGGCAGTGTGAACAGGTCCTAAGGCCGCCTTCACACAGCCTGTAAATGCTACAGATTGCGTTGTGGAAACAGTACGAGCCACGTGGAGGGGATGTCAGAGCTCACCTTCCAATGGTGTGGAAAGAAGCTGCAGATTCCAAGTCTGCAGCATGTCTATTTATGTTGCAGAATTCAACTCTTCAGGGCCCGTTCACACGGACGTATCTGTGTGTGCAAAGTGTGCATGCACGATATGCAGAGAATAGAACCTATTGATTGCAATGGGTTCATTCTCATTACAAGTTTGAGAGATATACAAATGCACAATTCCACAAAAAAAAAAAAAGACACACTTGGACCTTATTAGGCAAAATAGCCTCTTAAACCCTGGAAAGGGTGTATCGCACACGTGTGTGAACTGGCCCTGTGTGCACAAAAGGACAGTAGTACGTGCCGACGCGCTCACAAATCTACCTCATTCACTGCTAATACATTATGCTGAGGCAAGCGTTTTTGCGCATACGCTTGTGTGATGCCGCCCTTAGGTTAACCCTTTAGGTGCGGATTTCCTGCATATCTGCTGCAGATACAGCTCGTGTGAAGGCGGCCTCATATTGAAGGCTGATTACAATACATTTTCTATATGTTTCTTCTGTATTTAAAAAGTCACAGAAAAAAGGGAAGATTTAGCAAAACCGCTGTCAAAAATGGCCATGTTCCTTACCAAAGTAGTGATAACAGCACATCCCTCACATGCAGGCAGTCCAAATGCTAAATGTAGGAGTGATCACAGGTGCTAACTCCTGATGAACACCCGCTCACCTGATACCCCATGATGAGGGGAGCAGCTGCTCAGTACTACACATAAAGTATATAATGGGTGCCAGGAGACACGTGTAGTGCACCGTGCAGATCCATACCGCCAAATATCAATCATAGCTACAAGAGCCTGATAAATGTGAACATGCAGACAGCCAAAGGGCCAAGTACTGATAAATAACCACTCACAAACCTACCTTGCAAAAAGGGGACGCGGCTGCCAATACCCCGGGCTCTGGCAGCATTTAAAGCTACACTGCATGATACAAAAATATTGATAAACACAAGGTATTGGTTAATATTTCTCTGCTTTATCTATGTAGTACTGAGTAGCCACTTCCCTCATTACGGGGTATCATGTTAGCGGTTGCTGATCAGTGTTTTGCACCTGTGATCTGCGCCTACATTTAGCATTTCTGCATTTGAGGGAGGTGGTGTTATTGCCGCCCCATCTATACTTTGGTAAGTAACATGACCATTGTGTTGTGATTTTCTTCTGTATTTCCATTTAATTCTGATCTGTTAGCAGCTGAAGTTTTGATTTCCATAAAATGTCTCATCTAGGTCTGCGGATGATTGTACGTTATCTCTTCATCAATGAGAAAGTTCAACCGGTGACCGGCACCATGAAATCCTTAATGGGAAACTATGGTGAGTCTAAAGAGAAGACATCATACTGACGACAAAGTCTATTTCCACCCCTGTGCATTCAGCCTAAGCCTAGGTTCACACAGGGCGGATTTGCCACGGTTCTGCCGCAGCAGATTCGCCCGCGGCCGCTAATCTCGGGATTAGCCAGCCACACGGGACGGCTAATCCGCTGCGGTAAGTCCGGTCGAAGCTGCGGCCGCCGCAGCCGTGGTTTCAAAAGAAGCAGCATGTCTATTTACTTTTGTTTTTTTGTTTGTTTATGTCACGAAAAAGCAACGGAAAAGCAAGCGGCCGGGCCGCTTCAAAGCCGCCGCGGCTTAAACCGCGACGGTTCTCCCGGCGGAACTCTCGCGGTTTTTGCTGCGGCCAAACCGCGAGATTTCCGACAGGAATACACCAAGTGTGAACCCAGCCTTAGGGTGCCTTCGCACGGACGCTAAAATGCTGCGTTTTTTGCTTTATGCGAGAGCGAGTAAAAAAGCAGTTTTATTAAACCAATGTCCTTCAATGGTTTCATTTACATCTGCGATGTGTTCTCCGTTGCGATGCTGCAATAGCAAAAAATTGCGGCATGCTCTATCTTTCGGCTTTCTTTGCCCCTATGCTTCCATATGAAGCCATCATTTGTTCGATTTGGGTGAAAAAAGGCACGACGAAGCACTTTCCAAAGCAGACACACATTTGTTTTTAAAAAAAAACTGCCCGTGTAAAGGCACCCTTATAGTTGCAGTCACTTAAAGCACTACAATATGTTAAGTGGTTGCTCTCACACATGGTAGAGTCTCTTGAACAGTTGCAGGTCTATGTACAGTGTCTTGTTGGGAACCTGCAGGACTGTGCACAAATCTTCCAGGACATCAGGTTGTGCCCAAGATATTGTAGCTAACAGCTCTTGCCTGTACCTTGTGTACCACTATGGGTCTAAAGTAAGATACTTCTTACCAAGCATGCCCTGCCTAAGCATTGTCTGCAGGGTTGCACCAGCATTTTTTATATTGTCCTGGTGCCTCCGAGGGTCTCCTTGACTGCTCTGCCACTACTTTTATCATATCACTTAGCCACAGGGTTGTGGGCTCAGTGACAGAACAATATACAGTGTTCCCCAAAAATAAGACCTATCCTGACAATAAGCCCTACAATGATTTTCAGGAGGGGGTTTAAAATATAAACCCTACCCAAAAATAAGCCCTAGCTATATTACATTAAAAAAGCCATTGAATGGCTCTGATTGGTTCTCGAGTGCCGTGGCTCTCTGGAGGGGGGGGAGTTTGAACCCTTGACGAAGAAGCACTAAGAGAAAACTTGCACCACACGAAAAACGTGTTTTCATGCGATGCAACAGAAAGGAAGGCTCCATAGGAAAACATGTACTACAAAACATAGCAAATCGCGGCAATGTTTAGCAGCCTGCGTTTTTTTTTTTTTTGTCCTTTCTTGCAATGTAACAGTCTATAAAACCTAAAGGTTGTAGCTTCACACAACAGCTGAATTGTGTTCTGATGATTTCTATTTCTAAGGCCTCCTGCACGCGGCTGGATTTGCATTTCGGAACCCGGAGTGGGCATCCGCCTCAGGATTCCACAGCAAATACTGCCCATAGCATGCTATGGAAAAGCGCTTTTTTCCGCAAACAAGCGGAAATCAATTTCAATTTACCATTCGCCAAGGAAATATCACAGCATCCTCTATTTTAGTGTGTTGTCCGCACGGATGACTTCCCTTGCAGTCAACGGAAGCAGTCTGACCCACGGCCCGTTTACAATTAACATTGCCGACAGGTCGCGGTTTCCGCATCATTGCCTAGTGATGGCACAGGAAAATCTGTACTGGGCATGTCTGACAGTGAGCTGTCCGGACCATACACAGCACAGAAAGAGAAAACAAATGACAGGTACACAGGGTCACCAGCTGGGCACAGGGTCGGATTCTGGTGTGGGTCCTGCATCCGGAATCCGACCTGGTTGTGTGCAGCGGGCGTTAAAGTCTCCCTTCATTCAACAAGAACAAAGTGCTTCCAATGGTCTCCAATCACTACTAACACCTCCTGCATTACCTTTGCTCTAGGACTGAGCCGAGGTCGCAGGGTAAAGTGTCGGCTCCAGAGCTGGACCGAGGATGCAGGGAGGGGTCTGACCCAGGGGTGTAAATATAGGGGTGTAGAGGTAGCAATCGCTACCGGGCCCAGGAACCTTAGGGGGCCCAAAGGCCCCCCTGCTATATGCACATGGTAGATAGGGGGCCCTGTTACAGATTTTGCATTAGAGTCCAAGGGCTCCTAGTTACGCCTCTAGTGTGACACACTCAAGTTTGTTTAGGGACGAGCACTTTCTCGTTAACCCCATGCCCAGAAATGCAGTCCCTTCTCTGTCCTTCCTCCTTCTTCAGCACAGCACCATATTCTTAGACCAGTGTTTCGCAACCTTTTCAGCCTTGGGGCATCCCTGGGAATTTTTTTTTTTTTTTTACGGCGCGGCACCCCTACCAAAAGGGGTGTGGTCAGGGGTATGGCTAGGGTGTTGCTTATTACGACATATATGTTTTTTACCTCCATCATTCAAAAAAGGACAGGGCTGTTGGAAAAAACACAAATGGATGAGCGCTGGTGGGCCATTGATATACATTATATTTAAAATTAACACGCTGGGGAATTATATCCTGCAGCACATGTCAATATCCACACGGGTTTTGTGCAGATTGTTTCCTCACTGTGTGGATGATTTTCAAAATTGCATCCACTTTGCTGCTGCAGCTACTATGGATTCCACAACTAATCCGCCCCTTGCAGCAATAGTGTCACCCCCCCCCCACATGTTGGTGGCCCCAGTAGTAATAGTGACCCCTCATATTGGTGGCCCCACTAGCAAAAGCACCACCACCCTCTATATTGGTGGCCCCGGTAGTAATGGCGACCCTCTATATTGGTGGCCCCGGTAGTAATGGTGACCCCCACAGTGGCCTCTGTAATAACTATTGCGGCCCCGGCAGTAATAGGTGACCCCCTATTGCGGCCCCGGCAGTAATAGGTGACCCCCTATTGCGGCCCCGGCAGTAATAGGTGACCCCCTATTGCGGCCCCGGCAGTAATAGGTGACCCCCTATTGCGGCCCCGGCAGTAATAGGTGACCCCCTATTGCGGCCCCGGCAGTAATAGGTGACCCCCTATTGCGGCCCCGGCAGTAATAGGTGACCCCCTATTGCGGCCCCGGCAGTAATAGGTGACCCCCTATTGCGGCCCCGGCAGTAATAGGTGACCCCCTATTGCGGCCCCGGCAGTAATAGGTGACCCCCTATTGCGGCCCCGGCAGTAATAGGTGACCCCCTATTGCGGCCCCGGCAGTAATAGGTGACCCCCTATTGCGGCCCCGGCAGTAATAGGTGACCCCCTATTGCGGCCCCGGCAGTAATAGGTGACCCCCTATTGCGGCCCCGGCAGTAATAGGTGACCCCCTATTGCGGCCCCGGCAGTAATAGGTGACCCCCTATCGCGGCCCCGGCAGTAATAGGTGACCCCCTATCGCGGCCCCGGCAGTAATAGGTGACCCCCTATCGCGGCCCCGGCAGTAATAGGTGACCCCCTATCGCGGCCCCGGCAGTAATAGGATACCCCTGTAGTAATAGCGAACCCTATTGCGGCCCCTGTAGTAATAGCGAACCCTATTGCGGCCCCACTGCAGAGGACACAGGGACAGTGACAGCTGGCCCAGCGGCAGCACACGTGGACACGGACAGTGGGGCTGCTAAAGGGAAGAACACAGCCGACGGGAGCGGGGACAGTACAGGGGAGACGGCCTGAGTTACAGTGGGGACCGCAGGTGGGACAGGACAGCCAGCGGCAGCGGCCCCAGTACAGGGGAGAGTGAAAGGGGGACGCGGAGTTGGGAGACGACTGGTAGTGGCTGTAGCCGCAGTAAAATGCCGTGTGACAGCGGGGAGTGGAGGTGGGACAGGACTGTTGCTGGAAGCGAGGCCAGTGTGTTGTACTGCTCACCTGGCTCCTGTAGCAGCTGCACCTCTCTTAACGCCGCCGCTGCTTTCCCCGACACCCAGGCACACAAGTTTCTGACTGACTGCCAGGACCTGTGAGCCTGATGATGAGCAAAAAGCTTGTGGCCAATCAGCATCAGGTGGCGTCACCCTCCTGTCAATCTTGTCTCCACTAGGACTTCCTGGTGGCGACAAGATACAATAATACTGATGTGATTTCCAGCCAGAGAGCCGCGGCACCCCAGTTGGGAATCACTGCCCTATACTGTGATGTTCCACATTTTCAAAATCACTTCACCCAGGAAGATAGAGCTGCTGTATCTAATTCTATCCAGTGTGGTACAGTCTGCTGAGCTCCCGTGTGTAAGTGTTGCTTCACATCTCCATCGGAACCTCGGCCAGAGGTTCTGACGCAGATCCGACTGAACATACCAGAAGAAAAATCCCTGCATGCAGCACTTTTTCTTCCATCCAAAGGTTGAGCAGCTGAGCGGAATGCGGGCGGACCCTGTTATAATCAGGGGGGTCTGTGCAGAGACTGAACGATTCAGCTACAGAGATTCACCTTTCCTGCTTCCCAAACACAGCAGGAAGGCAGAATCCCCAGCGTAGATGTGAGACCACCCTAAGCCTGTCAGGTTTGATACAGCAGTTCAGCAGACAGCATCGCATATTATGTATGATACTATGTGTGTAAACCACACATCTTCATGCAGTTGCAGCGGCTGAGGAGCGGGCAACTCCTCGAGGAGATGGCGGGGATAAAGATGTCACTCGTCACAGTGGCTCTACCATCCCGTCCCGGCCACCGCTAGGGGGAGACGTCAGGAGTAGAACAAATCAAGGGTTGATGGAGAACTTAGTTTGATCTCACATGACGCCACCGCTCCTTCCTCTGCGGTGAAGCTGGATGATGAAATGAGAGTCCACACACACAGAGTATAGTTGAAAACAAAGCCAGGAATGGTTGGCAATGTTACTTTACTTGGAAAAGTCAACTTCAAACAGTCCAACAATAAATAGGCCATACAACATCACTGGTGCAAGCAAAGTGGGTAGTGAGACAGGGAGGCAGAACCTAGGATGACTATTGGGCCCACAGTCCAAGTTATCTGTGCAGCTCCACTCCTGGAGAAATAACAAACTCTTCTCCACTCTCAACTCTCAACCTGGCAACGCTCATTCTTTCCAGCCGCCGCTCAGCACTGCTCGGTGATCTCCTCTCCTTGGCTTAGTGGGAAGGACTGCTGGGGGTAGTAGTCCCAGGTAAACTCCCAGGACATCGCTTGGCCTCTTCCATTCTCCAACTGCTCTCTCAGACTCACTCTGACCAAATGCCTGAAAAGACTCTCTTGCAGACACATATAAGAAGCATGATCAGGTGACCCATTACTCTGGGCCACTACACTGTGACTAACATGCTGTGCTTTTCTTTGCAGGTTTGGAGTTTTTTGCTGCTGTGGTCATATTTATCCTAATTGCATCATATGCAACCACAAATTATTACACCTTAAGGTAAAGTGTTTTTTTTTCTTTCAAACCTGATTATTAAATATTAGAGATGAGCGAGCCTACTCGGTAAGGCAGTTACTTGAGCAAGCATTGCTCTTCTCGAGTAACTGCTTAGTGATCCGAGCAGGCTCGGGTGGGCTGCGGGGGTGAGCGGGGGGAAGAGAGAGAGATCTCTCTCACTCTTCCTCCCTCTCCGCTCCGCTCCCCCTGCCCCCGGCAGCCCACCCGAGCCTGCTCGAATCACTAAGCAGTTACTCGAGAAGAGCAGGGGGAGCGGAGTGGGGGGAAGAGAGAGGGAGAGATCTCTCTCACTCTTCCTCCTGTTCCGCTCTGCTTCCCCCCGCCCTCCGCAGCCCACCTGAGTCTGCTCGGATCACTAAGCAGTTACTCGAGAAGAGCGATGCTCACTTGAGTAACTGCCTTACTAAATAGGCTCGCTCATCTCTATTAAAAATAAATCAGCTCATCTTAATGGACCCTAAAGCTGCATTTACACACACAGATGATCACTCAAAATTCGTCAGAAACTGACAGTTTTGAGTGATCATTTTTCATAGCTACAAATTGGCTAATCAGCCCTTTATTACTTCATTAGCCTGTATTTAGAGAACAGCGGGTGGTCTGTTCTCTAAATACATCGCTATTGTTCTCCAGCAGGACAGCAGCTGTTAAAGAATGTTATCAGCATTGCTTGTGGAGAATTCGGTGTGTGGTCCCTCTTATCAGGGACGATGGATTTCATGCTTACCTAAAGTCAGCGATGCACAAAAAGTGCAAGATGGGCACACATTTACACACAACTATTATTGCTCAAAAGATAATCGTTGTGTGTAAAAGGGACTTTATGCTCTAGTCACAGATATTCCATCTGTTACTATTGACAAGCGGCCCCTTTATCATGATGGTGATGGCATGTTGCAGCCCCCTGTTTCTGATATCATTAAATATAAAAGTAATATAATTACCTGGTGATCCAATATTCACGGGTTGTGGTGAGATTGCAGATTATTTTGCAGTTATGTAACCAGGCTAAAATAATTTTGCTGTATTTTCTATTTTATTTAATTTACCCCATTCTCACAGTAATTAAAGCAGAATACACAAATACAGATCTAATAGAATAATGCTGCATAAAGGTCTTCTTTACTCTTTGGATTTCCATTGTCTTCTCTCCCTGCAGCCCATCATATGAGCACATCCGAGGTGAGTGCACACCAGGAGATGCTGCTGCCAAAGCGTCCGCCATAATCCCCAAGTGAGTAGTTACAGTACCGACATCCATCGTAGCATTGGCTTTACAGTCTTCCATGGGAAGACATTTCTGTCTTGGCAAGAAATACTTTGCCCATATATTGTTGGCTGCTGAGCTGGGTTACAGCATGGGCTACAGGGGCAAATATCTTGGGGCCTCCATCATTCTTGAACCCACTCTAAATTTCCTCCTTGGTGGCAGGACTGTGAAGTTGATGAGCAAATTTTTCAACTTCTCTATTTTTCCACACTCTGACTATTTCATAAATTCATGTATTCATAAATTGATTATTTCCAACTCCACCCAAAACTGGCTATGACTTCATGACTCCACAGCCCTCGCTGTTGGTTGGTGTGAACTTCACTCTTGGCACCAGCTATGGTATTAGGTTCTGTATAATAATGTATTAGGATACATAATGTGACTTATTTGGGTATGCTATCCGTAATAAGGTAGGTGGGCCTTACACCTATTTTGCCCAGGGGTGACTACTGATGTTACCAGAATCTTCCCAATCTGAATTCTTCTGGTTGATTTCAGATACTCCAGAAATCACAGCATCTTCCTGCAGCTCAGCGATTATTTCTGGGCACAGAATTTTTCCTTGTATAGTTTGCCGTTTGGTACCAATAAAAATGGTAAGTTGCTGGGTTTATAAATAAATTCTCCTATCACATCTCTTTAACCCTAAAGAGGTTATTCAGTTGTAGACTGTTGATGGCCTATCCTCAGGATGGGTCGTCAATAGTAGATTCGCGGGAGTCTGTCAGATTAGCTGTTCCCTTTGCCACTGTGCTTGTGTACTAAGCTGATTTCTGTAGAAAGTAGACAGCTCCGTTCTCACTGCAGTGGCCTGGCTTGGTATTGCAGGCCTAGTTCCCATTGAAATGAATGGGAACTTGCCCTTTAGTACCGTACCAAGCCTGGCCACTGCAGTGGGAAGCGAGCTGTCTGCTTCCAGCAGAAATCAACTTGGTGTACAAGCATACTGATCTGATGAACGATCAGTCGGGGTCCAGTAGACGGACCCAGCCGATCTACTATTGAATGCCTGTCCTGAGTATTGGCCATCAATAGTTCTCAAGTGCATAACCCTGTTAATGACATGACCTAGATTATTACTTAACCACCATGATTAATGATGATTTTCATCTTTCTTCTCTGCATTTCGAGAGCCATGACTTCTTCATTTTTCCATCACTATATAAGTTGAGGTCTAGTTTTTTTATTTTTTTTTAACTGAAAAAGTTGTAATTTTTTAATGGCAACATAGGGTAAATGTAGTGTATTATTTAGTTTCTAACTTTGCTTTGAGGGGGTAGATGGCAAGCCTAGCATTGTATTTTGGTCTTTGTTCTTACAGCAATCATTGTGTGCTAAAAATGACATGATAAGCTTACTCTACGGGCTGTCACGGTTACAGCATTGTTCATGGTTTTCTACATTTGTCCGTTTATATATTTCTGCATAGAAAACAATTAGTTTCTGTGCTGCACTCAAAGACTTCAAAGACCATGACATTTGTATTTTTCTATTGACGAAGCTGTCTGAGAACTAGCAGTTTTCATTCATACCATTTTGAGTAAATTCAACTTTTTGATGACTTTTTTATTGCATTTTGAGAGGTGGATAAAAGAAAAACAACTATTTTGTAATATACAGCTGAAATCTGCAGGTACTGCTCATGTAATCTACCTTCCTACTCACTCCCTTTGCTGGCAGCCTCCTCCACAAGCCCCCTCTTTACAATTTATCCAGCCTCTGATCAGGTCCAACAGCACACCGGTCTAGCACCTTGCAAAAGTTGGTGGGCGCTCCCCTCCTAAATGAGCAAACTACATGTTCTTTTATTTTTTTTTCAGGATTGTCTGCTGATAAAACTAAAGTTAACTTGGAAAACCTCTGTAACCCCTTATGATCACAGCTGTTTGACAGCTCATCCTGCAAAAAAACTACGGTAGCCTTCACACTGCCCCACCGATGGAAACATAAAGTACACTGAATATAACAATGTGTTTTTTATTTTTTGAAAGTAGTAAAGCACTAAAACATCTATAAACCTAGTATCAGCATAATCAAGTTAACATGTCATTTTTACTGTCCGCTTCTCTCCCCTCCCCTCAAAAAAAAGGCATAATTGCATTTTTTTTCCCATTCCACCCCACTTCAGAATTTGTAAAAGTTTTCCAATACATTCTGTGGTGCATTAATTAGTACCATTAAAAAATAAAATTCTATCCTGCAAAAAAACAAACCCTTCTACGGCTATGTTGATGGGAAGATTAAAGTTATGGCTTTTGAAAGACGAGGATGGAAAAAAAAAATCTAAAAACTGCTAAAGCACTAACCATATAAGGTTGTAGGTCTTTATATCACTAAATACTAAGCTGATCTGGTAACGATTTGGGTATATTGAATTTCTTATTCCTTTATTCAGAGGAGCTGATCATGCAGGCACTGGCGCTCACTAATCATTATGACCTGCCCCTGGAGATTGACAGGTAAAGAACAATGCTTTCTCCCTATACAGTGCTGCAAAATACATTGGCGCAAGTAATAAGAAATAAGCGCATCTACAGTTAAACCTTGTATTGAGTGAACATACTGTACTACAGTACAGCCTGGTGCTGCATATTGTCTAGTCTGGTCTGCCCTCTACTGATCACTCTGAGAATTGACTCTGAACTGCTTACAGGAAATACAGTCGGGTTATTATCGGTTATTCTGCAGAACCCAGAAATGTGCTATTTATGTATACATAGTCACAATATATTTAGATGCATTGATTCGGCCTCTAGAGGGTCTTTAGAATATGTCTACATGGGGCAGATTTGTCGTGAATAGAGATGAGCGAATATACTCGTTTCGAGTAATTACTCGATCGAGCACCGCGATTTTCGAGTACTTCCGTACTCGGGTGAAAAGATTCGGGGGGTGGGGGGAGGTGTGGCGGAGCGGGGGGTAGCAGCGGGGAGCAGGGGGGAGCCCTCTCTCTCTCGCAACCCCCCACTCACCCACGGCGCCCGCCGAATCTTTTCGCCCGAGTACGGAAGTACTCGAAAATCGCGGTGTTAGGGAGGAAAAGGGGCATGGACGAGTAGGTTCGCTCATCTCTAGTCAAGAATTTTCAGCGGATTTTCCTTGTGAAAAACCTGCAGCGTTTTCATGGTTAAAATCTGCTTCAAAAAATCCACAACTACTGATGTGGATTTACTGTGGATTTTGCGCAGATTATCTGCGCATTCTTTTTAATCTGCTGTTGAAAACTGCTCTCCAAATCTGCAACTACTGTTGCAGATTTTGGCCTTGCAATTGAAGTCTATGGCAGAAATCCAAACATTGTCTGCACCAAATCTGCTGCAAAAATTGAGATGCTATTTAAATTCCACACTGATGGCCCATTCCATTCTGATTTAGTTCAAATATATACTTATTATAATTTTTTTCCCATTGCGTGCAGACAAGATTTTGAAAATCCCATCCACATTGCTGCTAATGTAAATGCTGTGGATTTTCTGGGTAGAGAATACACACAAAATCCATGGCAAATCCGCCCCCTGTGAACACGGCCTTACAGTGGCCATCAGAGGGCGCACACACTGATGCCAGACTTATAGTAGGCAATTCCAATTCGATGTGATAATCCACATTCATGTCTATTTTCTCTTACATTTCTGTATGTATTCAGACTGCCGTGTCGTCGCTGTGTGGTAGTCGGGAATGGATACCGCATGAAAAATAGTTCCTTGGGTGAGATCATCGATAAATATGACGTGGTCATGCGGTGAGCTAATACTTATATGAAGACTCCTCTGACTTGCTGTTTTCATGCAATTATTAACCAAGGAGGAAGTGAAATTAGGGTCTGGTAATGGGGAGAGGGGGCTCAAGCTCAATTTTAGTTCTGTATGGTCATCACTAGAGATGAGCGAACGTACTCGTCCGAGCTTGATACTCGTTCGAGTATTAGTGTGTTCGAGATGCTCGTTACTAGAGACGAGTACCACGCGATGTTCGAGTTACTTTCACTTTCATCTCTGAGACATTAGCGCGCTTTTCTGGCCAATAGAAAGACAGGGAAGGCATTACAACTTCCCCCTGCGACGTTCAAGCCCTATACCACCCCCCTGCAGTGAGTGGCTGGCGAGATCAGGTGTCACCCGAGTATATAAATCGGCCCCTCCCGCGGCTCGCCACAGATGCATTCTGACATAGCTCAGGGAAAGTGCTGCTGATGCTGGAGCTGCTATAGGGAGAGTGTTAGGAGTGATTTTAGGCTTCAAGAACCCCAACCGTGTGCAGTAGTGTGGAGGCTGCTTTTTGCAGTGTTGCACAATTTTTTTTTTTTGTATATCGGCCGTGCAGAGCATTGCGTCCTCAGTCTGCAGTCATTGTACAGAGTATAGGGCCAGTACTGGTGAGGCAGGGAAAGAGATATTCAGGCTATATACGCAGTGGGCTTTTTCCAAAAAATTGATCGTCGTCATCCCACCAGAGGGAAACAGTATACTTAATATTATACGCTGCCTACAGTATCTATCTGCTGGGGGTTGTAGTCCTAATTAATACGCAGCTAAGCGTTACAGCAGACTTGCGCAAAATTGTTTCCTGGATCTGCTGTCTCTGTTACATGATCGCTGTTATCCCGCCAGAGGGAAACCGTATACATAATATTATACGCTGCCTACAGTATCTATCTGCTGGGGGTTGTAGTCCTAATTAATACGCAGCTAAGCGTTACAGCAGGCTTGCGCAAAATTGTTTCCTGGATCTGCTGTCTCTGTTACATGATCGCTGTTATCCCGCCAGAGGGAAACCGTATACATAATATTATACGCTGCCTACAGTATTTATCTGCTGGGGGTAGTAGTCCTAATTAATACGCAGCTAAGCGTTAGAGCAGGCTTGCGCAAAATTGTTTCCTGGATCTGCTGTCTCTGTTACATGATCGCCGTCATCCCGCCAGAGGGAAACAGTATACATAATATTATACGCTGCCTACAGTATCTGTCTGCTGTATCAGCTCAGCATTTAAAAAAAATAGAAGCAAAATACTTAAGGCCTACTACTGGCCTTTGGCCACTTGACTGCTTCTGCGCTGTGAATTCCACTAGCTCAGTCATACGCACCTACGTCTCACTACAGGCGTGCACAAAATTGTTTCCTGGCTCTGCTGTGCGTTCCGTAAGGGAAGTCAGCCTGCAACCACAGGCCAATAAGCGGCACATTTAATTACAGCGTTCTGTTTCTGCACTACTGGTAATACAGCATGCTGAGGGGTAGGGGTAGGCCTAGAGGACGTGGACACGGGCGAGGACGTGGAGGCCCAAGTCAGGGTGTGGGCACAGGCCGAGCTCCTGATCCAGGTGTATCGCAGCCGACTGCTGCGGGATTAGGAGAGAGGCACGTTTCTGGCGTCCCCATATTCATCTCACAATTAATGGGTCCACGCGGTAGACCTTTATTAGAAAATGAGCAGTGTGAGCAGGTCCTGTCGTGGATGGCAGAAAGTGCATCCAGCAATCTATCGTCCACCCACAGTTCTGCGCCGTCCACTGCTGCAACTCTGAATCCTCTGGCTGCTGCTCCTCCTTCCTCCCAGCCTCCTCACTCCATTACAATGACACATTCTGAGGAGCAGGCAGACTCCCAGGAACTGTTCCCGGGCCCCTGCCCAGAATGGCCAGCAATGGTTCCTCTCCCACCGGAGGAGTTTGTCGTGACCGATGCCCAACCTTTGGAAAGTTCCCGGGGTCCGGGGGATGAGGCTGGGGACTTCCGGCAACTGTCTCAAGAGCTTTCAGTGGGTGAGGAGGAGTAAGTCCGAGGGAGGAGCGCACAGAGGATTCGGAGGAAGAGCAGCAGGACGATGAGGTGACTGACCCCACCTGGTTTGCTACGCCTACTGAGGACAGGTCTTCAGAGGGGGAGGCAAGTGCAGCAGCAGGGCAGGTTGGAAGAGGCAGTGCGGTGGCCAGGGGTAGAGGCAGGGCCAGACCGAATAATCCACCAACTGTTTCCCAAAGCGCCCCCTCGCGCCATGCCACCCTGCAGAGGCCGAGGTGCTCAAAGGTCTGGCAGTTTTTCACTGAGAGTGCAGACTACCGACGAACAGTGGTGTGCAACCTTTGTCGCGCCAAGATCAGCCGGGGAGCCACCACCACCAGCATGCGCAGACATATGATGGCCAAGCACCCCACAAGGTGGGACGAAGGCCGTTCGCCGCCTCCGGTTTGCACCGCTGCCTCTCCCCCTGTGCCCCAACCTGCCACTGAGATCGAACCCCCCTCTCAGGACACAGGCACTACCGTCTCCTGGCCTGCACCCACACCCTCACCTCCGCTGTCCTCGGCCCCATCCACCAATGTCTCTCAGCACACCGTCCAGCCGTCGCTAGCGCAAGTACGCCGCCACGCACCCGCATGCTCAAGCGTTAAACGTGCACATAGCCAAATTTATCAGCCTGGAGATGCTGCCGTATGGGGTTGTGGAAACGGAGGCTTTCAAAGGTATGATGGCGGCGGCGGCCCCGCGCTACTCAGTTCCCAGTCGCCACTACTTTTCCCGATGTGCCGTCCCAGCCCTGCACGACCACGTCTCCTGCAACATTGTACGTGCCCTCACCAACGCGGTTACTGCCAAGGTCCACTTAACAACGGACACGTGGACAAGCACAGGCGGGCAGGGCCACTATATCTCCCTGATGGCACATTGGGTGAATTTAGTGGAGGCTGGGACAGAGTCAGAGCCTGGGACCGCTCACGTCCTACCCACCCCCAGAATTGCGGGCCCCAGCTTGGTGCTGGTATCTGCGGCGGTGTATGCTTCCTCCACTAAACCACCCTCCTCCTCCTCCTACGCAACCTCTGTCTCGCAATCAAGATGTGTCAGCAGCAGCACGTCGCCAGCAGTCGGTGTCGTGTGGTGTGGCAGCACAGCGGTGGGCAAGCGTCAGCAGGCCATGCTGAAACTACTCAGCTTAGGAGAGAAGAGGCACACGGCCCACGAACTGCTGCAGGGTCTGACAGAGCAGACCGACCGCTGGCTTGCGCTAATGAGCCTCCAACCGGGCATGGTCGTGTGTGACAACGGCCATAACCTGGTGGCGGCTCTGCAGCTCGGCAGCCTCACGCACGTGCCATGCCTGGCCCACGTCTTTAATTTGGTGGTTCAGCGCTTTCTGAAAAGCTACCCACGCTTGTCAGACCTGCTCGGAAAGGTGCGCCGGCTCTGCGCACATTTCCGCAAGTCCCACACGGACGCTGCCACCCTGCGCACCCTGCAACATCGGTTTCATCTGCCAGTGCACCGACTGCTGTGCGACGTGCCCACACTGTGGAACTCTACGCTCCACATGTTGGCCAGGCTCTATGAGCAGCGTAGAGCTATAGTGGAATACCAACTCCAACATGGGCGGCGCAGTGGAAGTCAGCCTCCTCAATTCTTTACAGAAGAGTGGCCCTGGTTGGCAGACATCTGCATGGTCCTTGGAAACTTTGAGGAGTCTACCCAGATGGTGAGCGGCGATGCTGCAATCATTAGCGTCACCATTCCTCTGCTATGCCTCTTGAGAAGTTCCCTGCAAAGCATAAAGGCAGACGCTTTGGCTCGGAAACCGAGGCGGGGGAAGACAGTATGTCGCTGGATAGTCAGAGCACCCTCCTGTCTATATCTCAGCGCGTTGAGGAGGAGCATGAGGAGGATGAGGAGGAGGGGGAAGAGACAGCTTGGCCCACTGCTGAGGGTACCCATGCTGCTTGCCTGTCATCCTTTCAGCGTGTATGGCCTGAGGAGGAGGAGGAGGATCCTGAAAGTGATCTTCCTAGTGAGGACAGCCATATGTTGCGTACAGGTACCCTGGCACACATGGCGGACTTCATGTTAGGATGCCTTTCTCGTGACCCTCGCATTACACGCATTCTGGCCACTACGGATTACTGGGTGTACACAATGCTTGACCCACGAGGAGTGTGGGTATAAGGAGAACCTTTCTACTCTCATACCCGAAGAGGAAAGGGGTTCGAGAGTGATGCTATAGCACAGGACCCTGGCGGACAAACTGATGGTAAAATTCCCATCCGACAGCGCTAGTGGCCGAAGGCGCAGTTCCGAGGGCCAGGTAGCAGGGGAGGCGCAGAGATCAGGCAGCATGTACAGCACAGGCAGGGGAACACTCTCTAAGGCCTTTGACAGCTTTCTGGCTCCCCAGCAAGACTGTGTCACCGCTCCCCAGTCAAGGCTGAGTCGGCGGGAGCACTGTAAAAGGATGGTGAGGGAGTACGTAGCCGATCGCACGACCGTCCTCCCTGACGCCTCTGCCCCCTACGACTACTGGGTGTCGAAGCTGGACACGTGGCCTGAACCCGCGCTGTATGCCCTGGAGGTGCTTGCTTGTCCTGCGGCTAGCGTCTTGTCAGAGAGGGTGTTTAGTGCGGCTGGGGGAATCATCACAGATAAGCGTACCCGCCTGTCAACCGACAGTGCCGACAGGCTTACACTCATCAAGATGAACAAAGCCTGGATTTCACCAGACTTCTCTTCTCCACCAGCGGACAGCAGCGATACCTAAACAATACGTAGGCTGCACCCGCGGATGGAAGCATTGTTCTCTATCACCATCAAAAACGTGGACCTTTTAGCTTCATCAATCTGTGTATAATATTCATCCTCCTCCTGCTCCTCCTCCTGAAACCTCACATAATCACGCCGAACGGGCAATTTTTCTTAGGCCCACAAGGCTCAGTCATATAATTTTTGTAAACAATTTTTATACGTTTCAATGCTCATTAAAGCGTTGAAACTTTCACCTGAACCAATTTTTATTTTAACTGGGCTGCAGTTACAAATTAAGCCACATTAACCAAAGCGATTAATGGGTTTCACCTGCCCTCTTGGTTGGGCATGGGCAATTTTTCTGACGTACATTAGTACTGTTGGTACACCAATTTTTTGGGGCCCTCGCCTACAGTGTAATCCAATTAATTTTTTGCCCACCTGCATTAAAGCTGACGTTACATCAGCTGTGCTGGGCACTGCAATGGGATATATTTATGTACCGCCGGTGGGTTCCAGGGAGCCACCCATGCTGTCGGTCCACAGGGAGTTGTAACTGCATGTGTCTACTTCTAAAGAACCCCAGTCTGACTGGGGCATGCAGTGTGGGCCGAAGCCCACCTGCATTTAACATGACATTACCTCAGCTGGGATGGGCAATGCAATGGGATATATTTATTTACTGCCAGTGGCTTCCTGGCACCCACCCATGCTGTGGGTCCACAGGGAGTTGTAACTGCATGTGTCCACTTCTAAAGAACCCCAGTCTGACTGGGACATGCAGTGTGGGCCGAAGCCCACCTGCATTTAATCGGACGTTACCTCAGCTGTGATGGGCACTGCAATGGGATACATTTATGTACAGCCGGTGGGTTCCAGGGAGCTACCCATGCTGTGGGTGCACACGGAATTCCCATTGCGGAGTTGTACCTGCCTGTGACTATTTATAAAAAACCGCGGTCTGACTGGGGCATGCAGACACCTTGACAGAATGAATAGTGTGTGGCACATAGGTTCCCCATTGCTATGCCCACGTGTGCAGCTCCTGATGGCGGTGGCACAGGATTATATTTCTCATTGCTTCTGTACAGCATTGTGGGCTATCACCCCGCCCCTTTTAAAGAGGGTCGCTGCCTAACCGTGCCAACCCTTTGCAGTGTGTGCCTGCGGTTCCTCCTCATGGCAGACGCACTTATAAATAGACATGAGAGTGGTGTGGCATGAGTGCAGCTGAAGGCTGCGCAGGGACACTTTGGTGTGTGCTGCGGACACTGTGCCGTGCGGGGGTGGGGGGGGGGGGGGTGGGCAGCATGTAACCCAGGAGAAGTGGCAGCGGAGTGTCATGCAGGCAGTGATTGTGCTTTGTTGGAGGTAGTGTGGTGCTTAGCTAAGGTATGCATTGCTAATGAGGGCTTTTCAGAAGTAAAAGTTGTTGGGGGGGGGGGGGCACTCTTGCCGCTATTGTGGCTTAATAGTGGGACCTGGGAACTTGAGATGCAGCACAACATGTAGCCCCTCGCCTGCCCTATCTGTTGCTGTGTCGTTCCTATCACTTTCTTGAATTGCCCAGATTTTCACAAATGAAATCCTTAGCGGAGCATAGGTCATATACAAAAATGCTTGGGTCGCCCATTGACTTCAATGGGGTTCGTTACTCGAAACGAACCCTCGAGCATCGCGATAATTTCGTCCCGAGCATTTTGGTGCTCGCTCATCTCTAGTCATCACTAACCCCCCTTCCCCCCCTTCTTTAATCTAGAAGTAACGAATTACTATTTTCGTTAATCAGGTTTACTGACAGGTTTCAGGATGTTAGACTGTTAATAAATAACAGTCTGCTTTTGATATATAAAGTATCACTGACTCTGAAAGCCTTTGTTACATAAACTTCACCTAATGTAATCTGTTTAGAGAGACAATAGCTGGGGGTATTTGCCAAGACTGTGAAAGAACTTGTCACTGAATGAAGTAACCTCAAACATTAGACAAGAGCTTCCTCAGGAACTGTAATTAAGTTGTCAAATATATTTAAGGTAGAGATGACTAACAAAACTACAAGGATTCCGGAAGTATGTTGTTGTGTATGAGGGTGATGATTATTCAAGGGATGTCACTCTGATGCTCATCTACAGTAGATATAAAAAGTCTACCCACCCCTGTTGAAATATCATCAGGTTTTTTTCATGTTTAAAAAGATGAATCATTTCAGAATTCTTTCCGCCTTCAATGTGACCCGTTATCGGTACAAATCCTTTAAAAACAAACTGAAATCATCTAGGTTGGAAAAACATATAAAAATAACAAAACTGAAATAATGCAGCTGCATAACTGTTAGCACCCTCTTATATTTGGGGGTGTGGTTGGTTCAGAATTGGCCAATCACATTTAAACTCATGATAACTAGTAGTCAGCACTCCGCTGCCATTATATACAGGGATTCTGATCTCCCCCATATAAAGTTCAGCTCTTCTAGGAGGATTTTCCTGACATGTTCTTAGTTAGCCTGTAAAGAGCTTACAGCACATCAAAGGGATCTGAATGCTGAAGGGTATCAGTCAGGAGAAGAGGGCCAAAACAAAAAAACATTCCCATGGAACACAGTGAAGACGGCATCAAGAAGTGGATTAAATTTGGCACAACAGTGACCTTACCAAGAACTGACGTCCCTCAAAAATTAATGAAAAGACCAGAAATCGTAACTCCTTTATTTATCAATCGACGTCGCTGTATGAGGGCTTGTTTTTTGCAGGAGGAGTTGTATTTTTCAATGGTGCTATTTAATGTACCACATAATGAATGTACTGAAAAACTTTAAAAAAAATTCTAAGTGGAGTAAAATGAAAAAAAAAAAAAAAACACCTTCCACCATGTTTTGGTGCATCTTGTTTCTACGGCCCACAAACTGCAACAAAAATGACATGATAACTTTATTCTATGGGTCAGTACAATTCCTATGATACCAAACTTAGGGCGCCCACCCACTGGCGTTTGCGATTTTCGCGCGTGAAAAACGCAGCGTTTTCCACGGCATTTTCGCGGCTTTTCCGTTAATTCCATTGACATTCATGGGTGCATTAAGAGAAAAATATGGACACATATGCAACTGACAGTTCCTATGTTAAAAATTGCAACGGACCGGAAAAAAAAACGCCAGTGGACAGGAGCACATTCAATACTAATTGCTCTTGAGAAAAAACGCAAAACGCAAAGGAAAAAAAATCGCCAGTGGGTGGGCGCCCTTATATAGTTTTTTTTTTTTTCTTTTTTTCAAAGACCTTTCATGTTTTACAATTATTTTTTGCTGCCAGCTTCTGCGTGCAATAACTTTATTTTTCTGTCAACATAATTGTAAGAGGGCTCATTTTTTGCAGGGCATCCTGTAGTTTGCATTGGTACCATTTTGGAATACATATGACTTTTTGTTCGCTTTTTATTGCATTTTTACAGGGTGAACAAAAAAGCGCATTTCTGGCGTTCTTCATTTTTTAATTTTTCGGACAATGTTCAAAGTGCTGGGTACATAATGTGTTACTTTGATTTTTACATTTTTTTTACATATTTAGTAAGACTTTTTGTTTTGACGTTGACTTGTTTTTCAGTCTCCAGAAGGGACAACAACTTGCGATGCTTTAATTGCTCCTGTAGCGGGGGCCTTACGGGAGCCTCGAACCGGGAGATTTTAATGCTACTGTCAGAATTGATTATACGGACTGTGGAGTAGGGGGTAAGATGGAAGCCTTTTTCTAACAGGACAAACATCCAAGCCCAGATATGTTTTGCCAAAACCTACATCAAGTCTCCCAGAAGTATGTGGAGAACATGTTATGGTCTGATGAGACCAGGGTTGAACCTTTTGGCCATAATTCCAAAAGTTATGTTTGGCACAAAGCCAACACTGCGCATCATCAAGAGAACACCATACCCCCAGCAAAGATGGTGGAGGCAGCATTATGCTTTGGGGCT
The DNA here is from genome assembly GCF_035609145.1 of Eleutherodactylus coqui. Classification (NCBI taxonomy): domain Eukaryota; kingdom Metazoa; phylum Chordata; class Amphibia; order Anura; family Eleutherodactylidae; genus Eleutherodactylus; species Eleutherodactylus coqui. The sequence continues at coordinate 99,822,500 of NC_089842.1, read as the reverse complement.
GTTCTGCCGCTGGAACTGGAGCTTTAGTAAAGGTGGAGGGAATTATGAACCGTTCTAAATATTAGTCCATTTTGGCACAAAACCTGAAGGCCTCTGCTAAAAAGCTGAAGACGAAGAGGAATCTTACCTTTCATCATGACAATGACCCAATGCATACCTCCAAATCAACCACGGAATGACCTAACCAGAAGATCACAGTTTTGGAATGACCCAGCCAGAGCCCAGACCTGAATCCCATTGAAAATCTGTGGGTTGACCTGAAGAGGGCGCTACACACAAGATGCCCTCGCAATCTGACAGATTTGGAGCGCTTCTGCAAGGAAGAGTGGGCAAAGATTACCCAGTCAAGATGTACCATGCTGATCGACACCTACCCAAAAAGACTGAATGCCGTAATAAAGTCAAAGGGTGCATCAACAAAGTATTAGTTTTAGGACGTGGATATTTATGCAACTACAATATTTTTAGTTTTCTTTTATAAATTTTCCACCCGACAAGATTTCAGTTTGTTTGTTTTTCAATGGAATTGTACAGATATCTGGGCACATAATGATGGAAATATATCTGACATGACTCATCTTGCTCAGTTTTTTTTAACCTGCCGAAAACCTGTCATTTTAACAGAGATGTGTCGACCTTTTATACCCACTGTATATGTTATGTTGTAGATCTATTGCTTCTGAGTACAATGATGAGCCCTCTCTCTCCTCAGAAAGTTGATTCTAATGTTACAATTCAAAAATAATGGTGTTGCTGTTCGACTGAAGGCTATGGAAAGATTGGCCACTAGAGATGAGCGACCATACTCGGTAAGGCAATATACTCGAGAGAGCATCGCCTTTTTCGAGTACCTGCTGGCTCATCCCTGAAGATTCAGGGGGGCCGTGGGGTTGAGCGGGGGGTTGTAGAGGGGATTGGGAGGGAGAGAGAGAGGTATCTCAGTTACTCTCCTCCCCGCTCCCCCTCACTGCCCCGCGCCGCCTTACCGAGTATGCTCGCTCATCTCTATTTGCCACTGCAGAATTACAAATTCAAAATTTACAATTTCCAAGAGGATTCAAACCTTTGTTTTATCTTACATTCTATGTCAAAAGGAGATCATGTGACTCATCCCATTTATATTAATTACACTCGCTGACAAAAATGTTGAATTCTTGCAAAACTCTGCATGCAGTTATCTCTCAGGCAGATGCAGAAGGGTTTCTCTTTAGCTTGCCTTATTTATGTGGCACAATTATCCTGCAAACTGCTCATTAGTTTGAGTGGTTTGCATGATAATTCTTAGGGCTCCTACGCACTTGCAATTGCGATATCGCTGCATTTTTAACAATGCGTTAAAAGGCTTGCAATTTTTTTTGTGTGATGCGTTTTTAACATTAGAAAGTCCTATTGACATTCGCGTTAAAAAAACACAGCTATATCACAATTGCAATTGTTAAGGAGCCCTTAGGTGTGTAAACATATGCAATGATCGAATGAGCAGCCATAAATCACTGATTGGATCTTTCATGACGACCTAAAAAAACCGACCTAAAAACCATTCTTGATCTGCTGCATTGGCCTGTGTAAACAGGCAGTCGTACATCTACGAACAGCTGCCTGTTTACTGTGAATGAAGGTGAGTGGCCAATAGTTTTTTTTCCTTTATGGATTAAGATAAAAAACTTTCTGCACTGTGATATCACAATCAAAATAAAATTAGTTGAATCTGTATATAAGTGATATGGTCTGATTAGACTTAGTCTTGCCCCTAAAGGCAGTAAAAGTGCTTCCCATGTAGCCCTATAAAAATGCTCTGAGCCTACTTTTCAGTAGTGTGGTTCTTGTTGGGAGACCCCGGTCTACTAGACATGCCTCTACAATGTACTTGAAGGCATTTTGCTCAGTTAGCAGACTCTGAGAGCCATCATTGGAATAAAAGAAGCAGGATAGTCATTTTGACAAATTGCCTGCCCTATAGGTGGCTCTGACCAAAGCTGTTATAAGTTGTTGGAAGTAATGGTTATGTGAGGGATGCACACTTGACAAACAGACTCCGGACTGCCAAGACAGACCACGAGTAGAGTGAACTGTTTTATCTGCTGAGCGGATCCAACAGTGATACCTTTCTCTGTCTGCCCGGATCATTTCCAGGTGCTCAGCAGAAGGAAATTTGGTGTCCCCGCTTCCATTATATGTCCTACCATTAGCACTGCAACACTGTCGCCTTTGTTTACAGTGATGTCGTGAAGGAGAAAGCTGGATTGCTACAAATTGGAACAGTATTCTCTTTATCAACAAATCCAGGTTCTGTTTGGGAGCTGATGACTGTCATGTCCGAGTAGAGGCCTCATGGAGATCTAGTCAATCCAACTTTGCTGTGGAGCAACACATGGCCCCAACTGCTGGTGACCTGGGGAGCCATCACATACGATAGTAACCCCTAGTAGTGCTACGAGGGACCCTAACGGCTCAGTAATATGTGCCAGAAAGCCTGCAGCCACAAGTGTTGCCTCCCATGGCAGGACTTCCATCAGGCATTTTCCAGCAAAATAATGCTCGGCTGCACAGCAGAAGGGTGTCTAAGGAATGCCTTAACCAGGTTGCCACACTTCCTTGGCCTGCCCGGTTGGCAGATTTATCGCTGATCAGGCATTTATGAGACCTGCTGGAATGCCAGCTTTGGCAGCCTACAAGTGTGCAGGATCTAGAAGCCTAGTTGCAACATCTGTAGGCAAATGAGCCACAGTATACAGTAATGAAAGCCGTCCGCATGGAATCTGCCTAGACACAGAGCAATTGATTTCCACTCGTGGGCAGGAAAAACACGCTTTTCCATAGCATGCTATTGAAGGTATTGCTGCGGAATCCGGAGGCGGACGCCCGCTCCTGATTCCACAATTCAGATCTGGCCGTGTGCAGGCAGCCTTACATTTACACATATAAAGTTTCAACCGATTTCAGCAATTCCTTCTTAGTGCGTTTTTTTTTGTTGTCAAGGAGTATATCATCTCTTTTTGCCTCCTCATCTGAACTATATGATTTGTCCACAGGTTGAACAATGCTCCGGTCCATAAATATGAGAAAGATGTTGGCAGTAAGACCACATTACGCTTGTTTTACCCAGAATCTGCACACTTCAACCTAATTTTGGATAATAATCCAGAGACCCTAATGGTGCTTGTACCCTTCAAGAGTCTGGACCTGAAATGGCTGATAACCATCCTGAAGGATGAGAAGAGGGTACGTTATCATATCAGAGAACCCTGTAAGGTTTATTACACAACTGTGACTAGATAAGGCCCTATTGCTGACCTGCTATATGGGTGCTGGCTGGATACTACATGAATTAAGGGAGTAGCACCAAAGTATATACTCATACATGGCACCATCTTTATTGACCTTCTGATTGGGCACATCAGGAGAATTGACTACCTCCTGTTATGGCTAAGCTGTAGAGGAAGGGAGCATGAAATGTTGCACTAAAGTATGCAGTTTATTTACACAGATACATTGTGCATGCAGACCAACCTTATTGCCCAACCCTCATGCTTGCATTTGCAACTGCTGAGCTGAGCGTGCCAAAGTGGGGGAGACAATGGGGATTGCAAGATGGTTGTCACGGGTGGTTCTGAAATCGTTCCAGACAATGACGGAAACGATGCTCTGCTCAGTTGTCGCACAGTGGCACAAATAACGTATCAGAATACGTTTAAACCGAACAGTCTATTTTGTCACCGGTGATGCCAGTACTCCAATCTGAACTCTTAAATTGAACGATTGTGAAATCGCTTGACACAAGTCCAGTAGCTTGTCTTAAGTAAAACTGTGTGCTCCCAGTTTACTAAGTTTTAAAATGAACAGTTGTAATACACTTAGATTTGCAGCGTTACAAGGGTTTAGCAGAGCCGAAAATGATGCTGTTAATCAACATGGTGAAAACAGTAGAATTGCAACTAAACACTTTTCTTCAATGCTCTCTCTATTTCTCTAGAGGTTACTCAGTAATGATTCCCCACAGCTTTAACTATCTGATGGACTTACTAGAAGTGTAAGATGCAGGTGATGGATGAGAGTTGTAATGGTCTCTGAACTAATCCTGGCTGTGAATTCACTGGGTAGTTTGATTCCCTGTTTTAGTGGAATGATGACCTCCAACTCTTTTCTCTTCACTTCTGGCAGAACAAGGGAGCAGAAAGCACCTCACTACCCAAGGAAGGCTTGCTGAATCACTTCATGCTCGGCTCCACTTCTGACACACCTCCTCCGACTCGCTGCAGTCTTTCCTCACGACTCCATACCTCCTCCTCCTTCACTTCCTCTCTCTTCCCACACTTTTCTTTTCTCCTCCCCCTCTACATAGAGATCTATACTAATGTTTCCCACTCTGGACCCACCCACCAATCAGTGGAGGTGTGACATACAGCCAATAGGCAACTAGCTACCGTGTTTCCCTGAAAGTAGGTCCTACCCAGATAGTAAGACCTACCAGGTTTTAGGGGGAGGCTTGAAATATAAGTCCTCCTCCTAAAATAAGACCTAGCTAACAAGCCCCTCCCCCCCCAATTAGTTCTCAGCTGGTCTGCGGCATCCTGATGGTTTTTTGGCGGCGCTGCAGCAAACTGCAGAGTCCTCCCCGTCTGCCATCTCAGCTTCTGCTGTTGAAGGGGCTTTGAATACCCCGCCTTCAGCAAAGTGAGCGCTGTGATTGGCTTTATTCGAGCGCCAGCAGCCAATCACAGCCGGCGCTCGATGAGCCAATCACAGCCACTCAGTGAGTGACATCACAAGAAGAGTTGGCTCCAATATACTCAAAACCATAAAAATAAGCACAGATGCTCCCACCCTTGGACAGATGTTGTCCCCACACTTTTACCACCTGCTTTTCCTGCTTTGGTTTTCATCAGTGCAGCCATTCAAGGTGTATATGTTGCATGTAACAGTTTGCAATAAATTTCCCACTTGTGTTACTGGCAACTGTTATAACATCATATCAACTGCAACACTAAGTATGTATAATACTACAATAGTTTTTCCTGGAAAACACCTTTATGACCTATCATCAGGATAGGTCATCAATAGTAGATCGGCCGGGGTCCTGTAAGGGGAGGTGATGATCACTGTAAAATACTCAATAGAGAGCTTTTGGATTTCTGTTTTAAGTAGGTCGTCTGACCTGATCTTGGATTATTAATGTGATTTTTATTTATTATTGTTTTTGGCAACCATTTTGCTTAGTCACAAGTCTTTCTGAGCCTTTTAATTGGTCACGTGGGTAATTTAAACTGAGTGTGTGAGTACTGTTTGCTATGGCTACAGCCTGCCTCACATGACCGTATGCGTTTTTACATTCTTCCCTATGCACGGTACTATCGCATGAATGAATAATTTGCTGCGATCGAGTCCTGAACTTTTGCTACATATTTTCAGCCATTCACACGGGCCGCTGCTGCGTATTGGCAAAAATATACGTAAAAATATACGTAGAAGTGCCATCGATCGCTGTAAAATGTTCGGAATTAGCAATAATGCTTATATCGGGCCAGCTGTGTTCTTTTCCCAGCATTGTACGCCGGGTGACTCCCTTCTCTCCCTTTTTTCTGCTTCCATTGAAGTCTATGGGAGCTTCCTGCGTATCCTAGCAAAAGAAAAGGGTAAGAGCAAAAGAAAAGGGTAAGACCTATCTTTTAACTTGGGTGTAAAATCGGCGTCCAAAAATGGCCGCGTATGTTTTTGTTTTTTTTTTCGTTTTTTTTTCTCCCAGGGTGTAAAAAGCGTTTATCTGAATGAATACATTGGAATCCAAAGCTTCCGATGGTTGCGATTTTCGGTCAATTTTTTTTCTCATGCAGCTAAATACCTGCATAAATATGGTCATGTGAATAAGGCCGAAGGCTGTATTAACACTGCCAATAGCGAATCAAACCCAAGATTCTAAGGTGAGAATTGCATCACACAAAACTTAGACACCATGTCCGTATTCTGTGGGACACTGCACATTTGCATTTATTATTCTCGTGTGAGACTCGCATGAAAATCGGACATGCTGTGGATTTTCTGTCTTGTTGCATAGCTGCAAGAGAAAAATTTCCTGTGCAAATAGGCCCATTGTAAATAATGCGTTCTGTTTTTGTGCCAGTTCTGTGCATCTTGCAATGCACAAATCTCAGACGAGAGCAACATGACAGCTTGAAACACATCAGAACGCTTTTCATTGCAACTATATAATAATAGTCCAAGTATACAGCTAGCTGTGCTGCACCGTGCCCAAATAATACCACAGCTAATGCAATGAAGGGGACAACCCACTAGTGAGGAAGTTTAGAGCAAGTTGTAGGTGTATGGGAAAGGGTTATTGAAATGCTGGAGGCCCTGGGTGGTATTCCCATGCTGTGTTTTATGAAGTTGTTGATATTTCTATGTGTTGCAGGTTCAGATCTTTTGGTGTTGCAGGTTCAGATCTTTTGTTCTTGCAGATTATAAAAGGTTTTTGGAAAAAGCCACCATTGATCTGGAACGTGAGGCATGAGAACATCCGAATCTTGAACCCATATTTCATGATGTTTGCAGCCACAGCACTCCTAGACTACAGAAAACCCAAGAAGACATGGACAGTAAGTGGCTGACAGATGGATGTATAGAAAGCTTCCTGCAGTGAGGAGTGCTCACCAGTCTTCTATGATTCCAGAAACCCACCACTGGCATGATAGCCATCTCCTTTGCCATTCACTTTTGTGACCAGGTACACATAGCAGGATTTGGATATCCATCACCAAGCAAAAAAAGACAGCCAATCCACTACTATGACAAAGGGACCTTAAAGTTTATGGAAGTGAGTGTGCAATACCATTTTATTATGAATACTAATCTCACAGATAACTCAATAAGAGCATCCTTTCAGGTAACAATGAAGATCCCCCATCATATCCCTCTACAGCACATCAAACAGTGTGAAATATAGTTCTCCAATCCATTATACTCTGTAGTATTCTCCATAGGAGCTGTATTATAGTAGTTATATTCTTGTACATAGGGGACAGTATTATAGTAGTTATATTCTTGTACATAGGAGGCAGTATTATAGTAGTTATATTCTTGTACATAAGAGACAGTATTATAGTAGTTATATTCTTGTACATAGAGGGCACTATTATAGTAGCTATATTCTTGTACATAGGAGGCAGTATTATAGTAGTTATATTCTTGTACATGGGACGTAGTATTATAGTAGTTATATTCTTGTATATAGGAGCAGTATTATAGTAGTTATATACTTGTACATAGGGGGACAGTATTATAGTAGTTATATTCTTGTACATAGGGGACAGTATTATAGTAGTTATATTCTTGTACATGGGAGGTAGTATTATAGTAGTTATATTCTTGTACACAGGGGGCAGTACTATAGTAGTTATATTCTTGTACACAGGGGGCAGTACTATAGTAGGTATATTCTTGTACACAGGGGGCAGTACTATAGTAGGTATATTCTTGTACATAGGAGGCAGTATTATAGTAGTTATATTCTTGTACATAGGAGCAGCATTATAGTAGTTATATTCCTATACATCGGGGCAGTATTACAGTAGTTATATTCTTGTACATAGGGAGCAGTATTATAGTAGTTATATTCTTGTACATAGGGAGCAGTATTATAGTAGTTATATTCTTGTACATAGGGAGCAGTATTATAGTAGTTATATTCTTGTACATAGGGAGCAGTATTATAGTAATTATATTCTTGTACATAGGAGGACAGTATTATAGTAGTTATATTCTTGTACATCAGGGGCAGTATTATAGAAGTTATACTCTTGTACATAGGGGGCAGTATTATAGTAGTTATATTCTTGTATATAACGGGGCAGTATTACAGTAGTTATATTCTTGTACATAGGGAGCAGTATTATAGTAGTTATATTCTTGTACATAGGGGGCAGTATTATAGTAGTTATATTCTTGTACATAGGGGCAGTATTATAGTAGTTATATTCTTGTACATAGGGGCAGTATTATAGTAGATATATTCTTGTATATAACGTGGCAGTATTATAGTAGTTATATTCTTGTACATATGAGGCAGTATTATAGTAGTTATATTCTTGTGTATATAACGGGGCAGTATTTTAGAGGTTATTGAATGGTGAATGTGCTGTCATGTAATTTGTCCTTTTATATATTTTACCAGACATCAGGACATAAGATTCCCCTTGAAGCCATTGCAATCAAAAACCTTATCCAACACAACGTCATTCACAATCTAACTTATTTTTGAGGTCATTGATACAGGAAATCATTCAGCATTACAAGAAGCTTCACAACTTAACTCCAGAAAATATCAGTGATGATTTCAGGCAGCTGACTGATGGATATTTTATCCTCCGGTGCATCTGTACATGTGAACCTTTCCCTTTTAATGTTTTGTGGATTGTCCATTCAGAAGACTGGGAAATGAGCTGCTTCTACATATTAAAACCTACCATATTGACAGTCGCCCTGCTATCTCAAGCTCAGATGTCCTCCAAGGGGAATTTTTAGGAGCTCGACAGAAGAGGGCAGTTCGTGGACATCATACATATATGAGGGGGTCCCCAAAAGAAATCGGGATCATCTTCTAGTGGGCCGGGCATTACTAGTACAGGCTACGCAAATCTCTGCGGAACCCTTGTGAGGTGGTATGCCGGCTGACTATGCTGGACGGTTGCGGTTGGCACAAGTGTTTATTTTTTTTTGTTTGTTTTTTTTTTTTTGCTTATTAACAAGTTGCTCAGTTTTTGTTGTTTTTTTTGCCTATTTTGTAATGGTTGGTTGATTCATACGAACTGTGTGCAGTTATGAAATTTTGTTTTCTTTTCCACTGTTCAAAGCACTTCTGAGAAGAAAAGAAAAAAAGTGCACAGAGCGAGATTGGGTAAATACGGAGGGTGAGGCGGCAAGGGTGTCGAGCAATTTTTGACAAAAAATGGCATAACACTCAGCACTGTGTGGGCAGCTGTTTTGTAATGATGGAAGAACCAGTCACTTGTTTGCCCACTGGTGCTGAATGTTAAGCAATTTTTGACAAAAAAACAACTTGATACCGTTACCTCACCCTCCGTATTCACCTGATTACTTGAATATATGTATTCAGTGCCCATTCGATTGTGAGCCCTTGGGTCTTCTTCCTTTCTGTTTATTTTTTTATTAATTTTTATACATTATTTCTATTTTTACTCTGTTTGCAGCACAGACTATAAAGAATATTTATTAATTCTTCTTGATGAAGATTCCTGGTGCGTGGATTCAAAGCTATGTTGTTGTTGTTATATAAAATTGTTATTTACCGTGTAGCCAGCTGGCTCCAGCCTTTAATATTGTTTATGGGACTGCAATACAAACTCTCTTCACAAGTTGGAAGCAAAAGTTCACAACAGAGCTGGCTCTTCTTACTTCTAATGGACCGTGTTAATTCTATGGAATTGGCGGAGCTTCATGCACGGGTCTGAGGAGGGTTTTGCACTCAGAGAAGAGAAAGATCCTCCATGTGTCAGGTTGTTGCTGACTGAATTAGTTGGGAAAGAAGAGACATCAGAGAGAGAAAGAGGAAAATACTCTGTAACCCTCCTAAAAGCTTCAGTGTGAAAATTACTACATTGGGCAAAGATATCATTTGCGGATTATACTAGTATCCCCTATCAGGAATTAAAGGCTGGTCTCTGGTTAAGTAAGTGCGTGCATACAAAAAATGGAGCTGTTGCAGATACATCACGAGGCCTATTTCACAGAACTCCAGTTGTTACATCATAGCAGTCGCCATTGAGTTTGTTGTAGCGGTCACAGGAACAGGCAACTGGCTGCATCTCGATTAATGGCATAAAGCCTTGCTATATATTGACTCATCTAAAGTACTTTGAGGATCCTCAGGGATATAACTGTTGGAATTAAAGACTGAATTGTAGGTTTGCTTATTTCATCTGTTGCCAGCAACAGAGTCAGTTGGACTGGGTTTAAAGGCTATATACACCTTTGCACTTTTCTTTTACTCAATGTGTTTTTGCAAATGAAGAGTTTTTGTAATTTGTTTTCATTAAAAATTTGATTTCTATACTTATATTGTTTTCCATGGAGCTGCAGAGTGGGGGGGGGGGGGGGGGGGAGGAGGAACTGAAGTCTTAGCAAATTCAGCCAGAGTAAACTGATGGGTTGCTCTTCAGCTACTCTGCTAGCCTGCTTCCCTGTTGTGAAACTGCATTCACTGCCTTTCTGCTTTTACAGAGGGCTTTATGACCATTGTGGGGGGTCTCAACGGAGACCAGTGCGGATGTTGCCTGAGTCCAAATTCAAAGGAAAGTTTATAACGAGTACTCGAGGAGAACCATAAGAATCCACGATACACACAGCATGTAAATCAGAATGAGTTCTGGTTTATTTGGAGAAACACACAGCTTATATAGGCCGTTGCCCGCGCAGGGTGCAACTTTGAAGAATTACTTAATCAGGTGACTGAAACAGAATATTAACACATTTCATTCTTGGGAAACCAAGGTATCTTAGAAAGGAAACACATCTGCTGTGGTTCGGGTGCATCCGACCACAAACTGTTAGTAAGCCCGCCACAAACGGTCAGTAGGCCCGCCACAAAGTGTCAGAAAGGAAACTTATTACTACTTAGTTCGTTATCTGGTGCAAGGCCCTGACTGAAATAAGGAACTTCTAAGTTCCGCTCCTCATGTTATGTTACTTCAGAAACAAAATTAAATTAAATTAACCCTTATCAATCCCCCATTTGGACATCAGAGCCACCATTATCTCCTGGTTCTGTCACCCATTGGTGATGGCTCCAGCCGGGTCCCCAGGTAGGAATGGTGCACTCTATGTCCATCTAGGGCAGGGGTGGGCAATTAATTTTCCCATGGGGCCACATGAGAAATTGGAATGGTTTTAGAGGGCCAGACCAACATACGAAGGCTCCATGCACATTGCCTTAATGGGGCCGTATTCCAGCCGCCCGATTTGCGGCCAGAATACGGCCGCCATTGAAAATGAATGGCGCTGTAATACGGCGCGGTGAACACCCGGTGTTTCACCCCGTTTTACGGCGCGGCCCCCGTGTCTGCCAATGGAGAGGGGAGCGGTAAGGAGCACTCCCATCTCCACTCAGAAGTTACAGTGGCATCACTTAGGGCTCATGTCCACGGGGAAAAGAAGAATTAAAATCCGCAGCGGATTTTAACTCTTCTCCCGCGCGCGGATCCGCACCCCATAGGGATGCATTGACCACCCGCGGGTAGATAAATACCCGCGGATCGTCAATAAAAGTGATTTAAAAAAAAATGGAGCATGAAAAAATCTGGACCATGCTCCATTTTCATGCGGGTCTCCCGCGGGGACGGCTCCCGCGGGCTTCTATGGAAGCCGTCCGGATCCGCGGGACACAAAAATCACATTTTACTTACCCGCTCCGGCGCCGCGCCATCCTCTCTCAGCCGCGGCCGGATCATTTTGCTTCGGCCCGGCGCATGCGCGGGGCACGTCACTGACGTCATCGTGCACATCCGCCGAGCCGAAGAATGAAGATCCGGCCGCGACGAGAGAAGATGACGCCGCCGCGAAGAGAAGAAACGGAGCGAGTGAGAGGTGAGTTTATTGTCATTTATTTGTATTTTCAGCGCTCATGTCCGCGGGGCAGGAGGGACCCGCTGCAGATTCTACATGTAGAATCCGTAGCGGGCCCGATTTTCCCCGTGGACATGAGCACCGGACTCATTGGTGAGTCACCAGGACACTATTTGCGGGCTGGTCCGAGCTATTCAGCGGGCCGGATGTGGCCCGCGGGCCGTGCTTTGCCCAGGTCTGATCTAGGGTATCAAGACATTTAAATGGGTGCAGAAAATCGGCTTTCAGTACATTTAGCTACGCATGAAATTATTACCTTTATTGCAATATATATACATAAGACCATCATTACCACTTGTAATATACTTTGTAGAATTCCCATGAACCAACCTCCTAACCCCGAGAACCAATTGGCAGGGTTAAGAAAGCTAAACCATCCCTGATTTTCATCTTGTTTTATGCTGGCAACTATTTTCAATATATCTTTTGTCATATGATTCTATATCCAAGTTCTATTAGCAACTTCCGAATGTTTTCCATATTTTTCATTTCCATAATATATTACATATACAACCAGATAATCTAATGTCACATTTATTACACTGTTCCCTATATTTTCATTTGCTATCAACATAAAACCAACCTTGTCAAATCTGGGCTTGAAAAACAAAAACAAATTCAAAAGAACCGTTAGATGTTGAATACAAATGTCTCTTCCTGTAAAATTGTTTCTTCTTCTCTTGATCTTCTTTAGTTCCTAAACCTATAGGATCACCGATGCAGGGAAGCAGAGGGATTATTGTGCCCTCACTGCTTTCCCTGGTTAGCCAAAGAACAGACCCTAAGTAGGAATCTGTCCCTGCTTTAATTGGTATCAAACAATCTTCTCCATTCTCCATATCCAGAAGTATCCGCATCTGACTATAGAGCCCCTTTATTCCAATGTTGCAGATGCCCTCTCTACACCACTTTGTTGCCCAAGGTCTTCAGGGCGGAGCTGTGAGGCTTAGCCCTCCTTTGACGTCATCAGCTGGCGGTCAGCATTCTGCAGAACATCTGAGGTTCACTCCGATGATAGTGTAGCAGCAGTCAGCACACTTGTCAGTTCTTCAGGCTCAGTTGGATAGTCTCAGTGTATGGACAGATGCAGCATGGACTTAGAGAAGATGAAATTTCAAACCACAATTGCAAAAGTCCAAATGTCCTGGTGGAAATGACTCAGTTCATAAATTTCCTCAGTCCCAAATAAGCTTGATGCAGAATAAATAAGTCTATGGCAAATCGAACAAAACAAAATCACAATCCGGGGTCTTGTGTGCTTTTCTTCATCCCTTCATAAAAATAGATGACACAAAAATCTGTAGGTCAAACATCAATAAAACAATCTCTGCCCAGAGGGACCGGAGTAATTTTCTGTTGTAGCAAATGAATATTTCTAATATTCCTAATCTTTCTACATTTCACCACAAATACCTTCTACATCCAGTAGACATAAAACTCAAGAATTTTACTATGTAAACAAACAATATAACATCAAATATTGCAAATCAATCAAGTTTACAATACAATAATCTTAGATTGATCAATATCATCATCAGTACAGTTACTTATTTTTCACATGTTATCAAACACTGCGAACCAAGTTAAGCAAATTTTATAACACAATATTCCTAGATTTGTCATGATCCTCTTCATTAGTAATTATGTATTTACCACATCCAATTCCTAGATTTGTAATAACACGTTTCCGTAATTAAGATTGTCATGCAATATACATTCACATAATTTTTCCACAAAACAGAACCCAAATAGATATTCTATTAGTCCAACTCATGTAAATAAATTTGTACATAGTACAATTTGTCCCAGCACACAGTCACAATTATGTGTATCTCACACTCACACTTATTAGGGTCCCAATCAACTCCCGCCTTGGCCACCACAGTATGAACCTTTTTCTTATTTACTCTATCATTCCCCTTGCTCTCCGGTGACTGTCCCTGCGTGTGTGCTTTAACCTTTATTATGGCCACCTGTTCTGGCAACATGATGGCCTGCATTAATCTACTTACTGATACACCATTCTTAATGGGCTTGCCTTGTGCCGTGAGAAAGCTCCTGGACCGCCAGATGGGTCCATAATTGTGTGCAGTACCAAAGGCGTACCTAGAATCAGTGTAGATGTTAGCAGTGGTACCTTCGTACAGGTCTCAGTTAGAGCACGGAGCTCAGCCTCCTGCGCTGACATGTATGGCGGCAGTGGTTTTTGTACAAGCATTTCATTCAGTGTGACTACTTCAAAACCTGTTACAAACCTTCCTTCGTCATTCAGGTATCTAGATCCATCCACAAACATTTCAAGGTGGGGGTTTAGGAGAGGTTTGTCAGTGACATGTGCGAACCCAGCTGTCTCCTGCTCCATGAGCGCTGCACAATCATGCTGGTGTTCTGCGTCAAAGGCCTCCTCATCATCAGTCAGGGAATTTGCAAAAAGCTGGTCCCCTGACCTTACTCCCCCATTTGAATCAGTGTCACCTAATGGTAAATAAGGTGGCCGGATTCAAAGTGGTGCAACGTTGAAATGAGACATTGGATGAAGAGTGTACTGCAAGTTCCATTTTGGTCTGCCTAGCAAGGGACAGATGTCTACGGCTTACCTGTGTCAGAATTCCATGTATGTCATGTGGGGTGTAGATCATCATGGTGTGATCTAAGACAACGTCAGAACTTTTGTCCAGTAGCGCCTGAACTGCTAGTACCACTCGGACGCATGATGGAGACCCTCTAGCCACCGCATCAAGATGGGCACTGTAGTATGCTACAGGTCGCTTTTTGCCACCATGCATTTGTGTCAGTACAGCGGTGGCGTGTCCCGCCATCTCAGTGACGTACATTTGGGAAGGTTTGTCATAGTCTGGCAGCCCCAGTGCGGGTACACTGGTTATCTATACTTTCAGCTGATGGAAGGCTGACTCGGCCTGCGGGGTCAGGGCAAAATGGCCGTGAACCCAAACAGTCGTACAGAGGCTGCATGGTCGTGGAGGCAGAGCGTATCCACGGCCGACCGTATGAAACCAGTCCCAAAAAGGTACGCAACTGGGCATGGGAGGTGGGAAGTTGCATGTCACTTACCATCTTCGTGCGCTCCGAAGTCAGGTGTTTAGTACCTGGACCTAGGCAGTGGCCCAGGAACACTACGTGAGATTTGCAGAACTGAGGTTTGTCTTTACTGGCTTTGCAGCCATTCTACTCTGATGGAGGAAACACAAAGGCTTAGTGATGCATTGAGGTAACTATTTGGGTCAGGAGTACATAAAAGTAAATCATCAATATATTACAAGAGGGCGGTGCCCTCGGGAATTGGCCAGGCGTTTAATACCAGCTTCATGCATCTGGTGAACTGGTTTTGGGCTATTCTGAGCCCCTTTTGGCAGCACTGTCCAACAGTACTGCTTTCCTCTGAAAGTAAATGCAAACAAATACTGACAGTCTGTCGGGGTCCGTCTGACTAGTAGCCCAAAGGCTCGAAGGAACGACACTAAGAGCTTGTTCCTCTGCGTACGTAAGAGTGAAGACAGGGAGAGGTGTCATTAGGTCTCTCTGCTGCCATCCGACAGAAGGTCGGGTGACTATCAGACCCGGGGTGTATACGAGCCTCACCGGACGGGTGAAGTTTGATATAACATCCCAAGGGTCCCATCATGTCAGTTCCCAATATGCTTTCAGGACTTTCCAGCACAAGGAAGCGCGTGAAGCATCGCGACCCTTTAGCGTCTTTTCTTTACTGGAAAAAGAAAGGCGTGTTTGCTGGAGAATGTATCTCACGCAAATCCCCCATTGGAACCAAGTCTCCCACTTGTTCCCCAATCAGCATTTTCCTTGTAGGAAACTAAAGGAATACTGTTTGACCCAGGGGTGCGTATCCTGGCTTCAGATTTACCATCATAGGGGGTATATTCAATTTCCCTATGTCTGTCTTGGAAGTGGCTTACTATTTGTCAGGACCTGCGGAAAGCTGAGTTTCTGCAGTAGCTATCAAGACAAATACATGAGCCGGATCTACCAAGAGAGCAGTTAGTTTACAAACCTCTTCTGAACTGTCACCTGAGGTCTCAACCCGTACCGATCCATCTGGTGAGAATTTGATGGATGCAGATAAGGCTTGTAAGATATCAGTACAAATAACAGTTATATAAATTACAACAAGGCAGAATAATCCACAAACATCTAGCCACATTGGAATATTATATTCTTTAAGCAAATTTATTATTAATCTGATCCTGCCTGCAATGTCTCATCAAATTTGAGAAAAGAAAAAAACTTTTCCTAACTGCCCAAGCTTCTCACCCCCCCCTTTCAGAGAAGAGAAGGAGGAAACATTACGTACTTTTACATCATCTAGCTCCACCCCTTCGATGTTGGTCGTTTGCATGTTTCTCCTACAGAACATTCTCTCAGAGACAGTACAGTACTAGCAGCATTTAGCAGTGATACAGACGTCCAACCAATCACAGAACTGACATTTACCCAGAAAGCAAATATATATATATCTTAAAATCCTTATATGTTTTCCATTTTTAAGACCGTATAATTCACGTAATTCATTACAAGTTTCTTATTTCATCAGCGTCTGTCCTTCTTTCTATGACCCTGAATTTTATCTCTCTATGAAACTGAACAATAGCTAAAATATTTTAAAAAAGCAGCCAGAACATTCAGACTTTAAACAGCATTAATCACTAGTAATTACAAGAGGTATATTTCTCTGAGGATATGAATAGTTAAACACATAGAAAAGAAAACCTGCTAAGCGCTTCTAACAGCGCAACATTTTCCGCATTTTTAACCCTTGTATTCTTAAAAGGCCCCCATAGATGTGAGTGGGGTATAACTTTCTTACACTTTGTTGTAGAAGACTAAGACGTACAACAAAGATTAGATTACATATCAGACATACAAGACAAACAATATTGGTTATTTGTCACATAATTGTCCACAGATTCTGCATGAACTTGCTTTATGTCACAGAGGAACACAAACTATAAAAGGATTCCCTTTCTCTGATATCTTTCATGTGTTTTTCCCGTCCCTTTTTAAGTCCTATCTGTCTATATATTTTATACACTTGTCTGCAATCGTCTCCCCCTTCCCTCTCTTTGATTATCTCTATAGGGGTCAGATAAGCTTTAGACTGTTCAGACCCCATTTTGATTTGTCCCATAGACCTTATTTTTATTATTATTTTTTTTATATATTTCTCAACCACGAAGGTAATTTATTTCCCACTATTCATCACTAAGTATACAGGACCTTATTTCACACAGTTACACTAAGGACACTTAGTCCCTGGTCCTGGAATAGTTTTACGGAACTACTACAGCAATCACTTAGACTACTTAGGGATTCAGGGGAGACCAGACCTCTCGTCTAAGGGAACTTCTGGTAATATTATAACAGATTCAGTAAAAGCAAATTATGGCTAAAATGACACAGACTATCAACGTACAGATTTCAACAATTACTACAGGCAACATGGCATGAAAATATCCCAGTAGTGAGTTCTTTTGTCTAGCACGGTTACTAAGAACACCGTAAAATTACAGGCAGAAGCGTCCTATATAACATGCAGCGACTCACCTCCTGTCAACACGGGACTGAATGAAGTCAGGGGAGCCCAGAGCTGGAGTGGCAAGTCAAGGGCTTACCTTACACTGGTGTTTTGTAGATCTGGGGTCCCGTGGCCTCTGGTCCGGTTGGTCGGCAGGTAGGGTCATCAGGTATTGGCTGCAGGTGAGGAGTTACCTTCTGCCCCACATTGGGCAGCCAAGTAAACTGTGGGGGGTCTCAACGGAGACCAGTGCGGATGTTGCCTGAGTCCAAATTCAAAGGAAAGTTTATAACGAGTACTCGAGGAGAACCATAAGAATCCACGATACACACAGCATGTGAATCAGAATGAGTTCTGGTTTATTTGGAGAAACACACAGCTTATATAGGCCGTTGCCCGTGCAGGGTGCAACTTTGAAGAATTACTTAATCAGGTGACTGAAACAGAATATTAACACATTTCATTCTTGGGAAACCAAGGTATCTTAGAAAGGAAACACATCTGCTGTGGTTCGGGTGCATCCGACCACAAACTGTTAGTAAGCCCGCCACAAACGGTCAGTAGGCCCGCCACAAAGTGTCAGAAAGGAAACTTATTACTACTTAGTTCGTTATCTGGTGCAAGGCCCTGACTGAAATAAGGAACTTCTAAGTTCCGCTCCTTATGTTATGTTACTTCAGAAACAAAATTAAATTAAATGAACCCTTATCACCATGCTGAGGGATAGTAGAGGAGATCAGTAGGAGACCGACAGCAGAGCAGAGAAAGCTACTATTACAGAGGGCTGAAACGATACATCTACATGGGCTTACTACTGGCTGACAAATTGTTCAAACGAGCAATTTTGACCAATAGTCATCCCATGTAAGAGCTGGACCCAACAGTTTACTGAGTGAGAAATTGCTCATTAGTCACTAGTCGCTTCACTAAAGCTCACTAAAACGAAGCAACTAATGGATGACTTCTCGCTCAGTGTAACCAGGTAGTCATTCATCTCTGAATGACTGTCTGTTTACTGTGAATGGAGGAAGGCATCCATAAAAGATCTCTAGCATGCTCCACCTCTAATCACTCAACTGCTATCGCTGCTGTGTGAAAAAAAAAAAAAATTTCATTCCTGCAGATCAGTAGTGTCTGGAGGAGGAAGAATGAAGCATAGGCTGTAAAGAACACTCTGCCCACAGTGAAGCATGGCGGTGACTCAGTGATGTTCTGTGGCTTCTTTGCTTCTCCTGGCAAAAGGGCCTCAGGGTTGGACTGGGACTTGACCAAGTCCTAGCTCCCAGCCCTAGGTGATGAGGAAGCATATGAGTACACAGACCACATGTTCATTCTTCAAACTCTTTTATTCAACTCAGCACACAGACAATGAATGCAGTGTATCACTTCAATAGCTAGAAGTTCGACTAGGGAGACTGGCCAGCAAGCAACTTGTACTGGGAGTCTGTGGAGAGTAAGATGAATTCAATTAAGTATCAAGAAATTCTAGGAGAAAATGTCATGCCTCCTGTGAGGAAGCTGAAGCTTGGCAGTCATTGGACCTTCCAACAGGACAATGATCCCAAGTGTACCTCAAAGTCCACTAAGGCTTGGCTTCAGAAGAAGTCATGGAACGGTCTAGGGTGGCTGCCACACCTGATTTGAACCCATAAAAAATGTTTGGTGGGTTATGAAGAAGGTGGTTGTGGCATGCAAACCCAAAAATATTAGCCATTGCCTACAAAAAAATGGGCTACGATTCCTCAGGAATGATGTTAGATGTTGAAAGGTCATACTAGTAAAAGGTGCTCTGCTATGGTAAGTACTAAGGATGCTTGTCATTTAGGCTGATTGTCCACAGCCAAGTTGTCATTGTGAGATCGGCGGCAATAAATCGCACACGGAGCTCACATGACACGCTTTCCATAGGAGAACTATGGAAAGCGCAGCCCGATGACCGCAAGCAGAGAATCATAGCGATTCTTCTTTCACGTATTTAAAATCGTGGCGTGCTGCGATTTGTTGCAATTTCTTTGCAGTGAGCCTACCTATTAGATAGGCTCATCGCGGAGACCTTCCTGTGCTCCCCCGCGGCGGAATATCGCTAGCGAGATTCCATCCCAGCCGTGGACAGACGGCCAAAGGGATTAACCCTTTCCAATCCACTGTCTGACATCTGAAGACATTCTGATTGAAGCCTGTACAGCTCTGATGTCGGAAGATGTCCGGCAGGGTATTCTTACTGTATATTACTGGCCGCTCTGTTGTCGGGGGGCTTTCCAGCATGCCCCATACAGCAGTACTGGCTCTAGCCAGCAGATGGCGCCATTGTATAATGGCAGAAAGAGAAAGCCCCCTAGGAAACCCTGAATCCAAAATTGGATTGCAAAGGGTTAATTGAAACGCAGTAGACCTTGAAAGTGGCATTTTGTGTTGAATTTAGAGGAACCACTTGCTATATTAGTTGTGTTGAGCCATTGAAATTGTTTTTGTTTGATTGATTTTTGGCAAACAGCTAAAAGTTTGTGAACTGGGCAAAAACACCTAATTTGCAATGCGGGTTGAATACTTTTGTTTGGAGCTGTATATTGTCAATCCCTATCCCAAAGAGAAACTAACCTTCTACGTAAGATTAAGGAGCATCTATCATGAGATTGTTGATGTGGTTCCTGGAAGAGAAAGAGCAGCTATCATTTGCCTACCCAAAGAAAGTTTTTTTTTTTTTTTGGTTTTGTTTTTATCTTTAAGCCGCCTGCAGACAGGCGGAAATTTCGTGGCGGGATTTCCTGTGGAATTTCCGCCCCTGGAAGCTGCCATAGGATTGCGTTAACAAACGCAATCGTAGGCAGACGGCCGCGATTTAGCCGCGTGTCAAACAAATCGCGGCATGCTCTATTTCTGCACTGACACGTCACTCCCCGGCCCCGCTCTGTGAAGGAGCCGGGGCCGCGGGAGCAGGTGAGTGACACGCTGCTCTCTGCAGATGCTCGGGTCGGGTCCCGCTGCAAGAATTCTCGCAGCCGGATCCGACCCGGCCGTCTGCAGGCGGCCTTACCCTACCGCTCTTCCATTCTCAACTGAACCCTAGCTTTAGACTCCAATATCTCACAGAAGGTTGATAACTTTCCTTTGTTCTGTAATGCTATAAAAAAAGATTGAAACCGCCAGAAAAAAAAAATTGATATCCCCTAACATGCCCTGTACAATACTATCAGCACCAACTGTCTCTAAAGGCCACCAACCAGTGCGGTCATGTATTTGCCTCTCTGTTGTCTAAATCTGATTCAGTCTATCAGTCCGGATACAATGTATTGATTGTACATCTGGAAATATCCTCCGATGATGGATTATAGCTGAGCCAGGACCGTGCAGTCTAATTACGGCTGTTTTATTTGAGGTTTTAATTGGGTGATTTCAGTTGCCGAGCGCTTGGTGTATTTAATCACGTTTGTCACAGCTGAGGAGCGCAAGACTTTGACTTATGGTAGTTTGTTAGTTGTGGAATATGTTGAAGCCATTTAATAGCCCAATGTGAGCGTTCTTTCCCGTAGCGTTCATGTCACGGCTCTATTATTAAACACATATTTCAATGATTGACAGCGTGTTAAAATTCACGGCGGCCATTAGCTGCTGACAAACAGATCTATAAACATATATATCTGATTTGGCTGTATTGTTCATTTACCGCACGTATACAAGAACATGCATAAAGCAAAGGCTCCAGATCAGAACATCAGATGTCCTTTACCATTTAAAGCTTATCTTCTTTTGTTGTATTTCCCAAAACAATGCAACTCCCGACTCTGGACGGCATTATGATCAAAGACAAAGAAAAGTATGATTCTACCCCGGCAAGTTTCATGGTGATTATCATACGCTGTAACCCGCTGCTTTCTTCAGAGATTTCTAGACATATATATATATTTTTAGACCTTTATATATTTCCTGGAATAGATTGCACCGTCTCTGGGGTAAAATAATGAGGTCATGTGACACTGGAAATCCATCAAATGAGCCTCTGCCACTTAGGACAAAATGCAAGTGAAGCTTCCACAATGATCTGTGCTGTGGGTGACCCTTTTATCTAAATGTTGCTCAGTAAAGAACAGCGCCCTCTAATTATCCATGGACACTTCTTTTTTTTTTTTTTTTTTTTTTTTACACTCACCTACTTCTGCCATTATTCCTGAGATGTGTGGATTAAAAATCCAATGACATTTAAGGAGTGGAAATACCAATACATTCGTAGAAGGATGGAAGGTCCGAAGCTGAAGAGTGAACCTTATACTCTGCTGGGAAAGCGTATAAAAACTGATATAAGTAAAATCTGCAATTAATGAACTTTTATCTAGGAACAACTGTGCCTGCTCCAGACCTGACGGTGCAGGCACAGTGCAGAAGGGATCTCTGTATTTAGCTGTGCAGTAGGTGAAAATGGATTTCCCTAGCAGTAGCTTCTCATAGCTGTATAGAGGTTCTCTAAAAAGTGTACCAAATAGGCTGATAATATATTGTAAAATGCTTAGCACCTGTTCTGAACCTAAAAAAATGAAATGACAGTTGCGCTTTAACCCCTCAAGGACGCAACCCTTTTTTCCTTTTCGTTTCCCCCACCCCCCACTTTTACAAAAAAGTCATAACTCCTTATTTATCCATCAAGGTAGCTGTTTGAGAGCTTGTTTTTTGTGTAATATTTTTCAATGGTACTACTATTTTTAAAGTACTTTATAATGTACTGAAAAACATTTAAAAAATTCTAACTGGAGTGGAATGGAAAAAAAAACAAAATTCTGCCTTTTTTCAAAGGGGGTGGAGGGGTCTTGTTTCTACAGTGTGCACACTACTACTTATATTCTTGTACATAGGAGCAGTATTATAGTAGGTATATTCTTGTACATAGGGGCAGTATTATAGTAGTTATATTCTTGTACATAGGAGGCAGTATTATAGTAGTTATATTCTTGTACATAGGAGGCAGTATTATAGTAGGTATATTCTTGTACATAGGAGGCAGTATTATAGTAGGTATATTCTTGTACATAGGAGCAGTATTATAGTAGGTATATTCTTGTACATAAGGGCAGTATTATAGTAGGTATATTCTTGTACATAGGGGCAGTATTATAGTAGTTATATTCTTGTACATAGGAGGCAGTATTATAGTAGTTCTATTCTTGTACATAGGAGGCAGTATTATAGTAGTTCTATTCTTGTACATAGGAGGCAGTATTATAGTAGTTCTATTCTTGTACATAGGAGGCAGTATTATAGTAGTTATATTCTTGTACATGGGGGGGCAGTATTATAGTAGGTATATTCTTGTACATGGGAGGCAGTATTATAGTAGGTATATTCTTGTACATAGGAGGCAGTATTATAGTAGTTATATTCTTGTACATAGGAGGCAGTATTATAGTAGTTCTATTCTTGTACATAGGAGGCAGTATTATAGTAGTTATATTCTTGTACATGGGGGGGCAGTATTATAGTAGGTATATTCTTGTACATGGGAGGCAGTATTATAGTAGGTATATTCTTGTACATGGGGGGCAGTATTATAGTAGGTATATTCTTGTACATAGGGGCAGTATTATAGTAGTTATATTCTTGTACATAGGAGGCAGTATTATAGTAGTTCTATTCTTGTACATAGGAGGCAGTATTATAGTAGTTCTATTCTTGTACATAGGAGGCAGTATTATAGTAGTTATATTCTTGTACATAGGAGGCAGTATTATAGTAGTTATATTCTTGTACATGGGGGGGCAGTATTATAGTAGGTATATTCTTGTACATGGGAGGCAGTATTATAGTAGGTATATTCTTGTACATGGGGGGCAGTATTATAGTAGGTATATTCTTGTACATGGGGGGCAGTATTATAGTAGGTATATTCTTGTACATGGGGGGCAGTATTATAGTAGGTATATTCTTGTACATAGAGGGCAGTATTATAGTAGTTATATTCTTGTACATAGAGGGCAGTATTATAGTAGGTATATTCTTGTACATAGGAGCAGTATTATAGTAGGTATATTCTTGTACATAGGAGCAGTATTATAGTAGTTATATTCTTGTACATAGGAGGCAGTATTATAGTAGTTATATTCTTGTACATAGGAGGCAGTTTTTATAGTAGGTATATTCTTGTACATAGGAGGCAGTATTATAGTAGGTATATTCTTGTACATGGGAGGCAGTATTATAGTAGGTATATTCTTGTACATAGGAGCAGTATTATAGTAGGTATATTCTTGTACATAGGAGCAGTATTATAGTAGTTATATTCTTGTACATAGGAGGCAGTATTATAGTAGTTATATTCTTGTACATAGGAGGCAGTATTATAGTAGTTATATTCTTGTACATAGGAGGCAGTTTTTATAGTAGGTATATTCTTGTACATAGGAGGCAGTATTATAGTAGGTATATTCTTGTACATGGGAGGCAGTATTATAGTAGGTATATTCTTGTACATAGGAGGCAGTATTATAGTAGTTATATTCTCGAACATAGAGGGGGCAGTATTATAGTAGGTATATTCTCGTACATAGGAGGCAGTATTGTAGTTATATTATTGTACATAGGAGCTGTATTATAGTATTTATATTCTCGTACATAGAGGGGGCAGTATTATAGTAGGTATATTCTCGTACATAGGGGCAGTATTATAGTAGGTATATTCTTGTACGTAGGAGGAAGTATTATTGTAGTTATATTGTTGTACGTAAGGGGGCAGTATTATAGTTGTTATATTCTTGTACGTAGGGAGCAGTATTACAGTTATATTCTTGGAGGGAATAGAGGTGTATGCTCACGTAATACGTGCCAAGATAGGACATTCTTGCGAATGTATTTCATGCAAGTCGTGTGAGTGGCAACATGGCCGCCTATAGCAGATTGGTCCGGCGTATTACGTGCGCAAGACGCTGCTGCAGAATACAGTGTACCGGCACGCTTGTGTATGCTGGACCTTAATCCATTGTCCATTGCTGTTGGTGATTGGGAGAAAAAAAAAGTCATTTTCAAACACAACACAATATATCATGCATTAACCTATATGTATATTTCTCCATAACCTCACTTTTTTTTGCATTTTTTCTTACTTCTAATTTAATTCATCTTCGTTTTGAGTTTCACTGTTGACATATGATTTTATTGCTTTTTATGGATGGACAATCTTGTAGTTTGGTGTTATCTTCCCTCCCAAATTTAACCCCCAGGATTTTAATGTAGAACGAGGCTTTCGCAAATTCTGGCAGATCAAAGTCTGCACAAGTATTTAATATCCAGAGCGCTTGACTCTTTTCAAAGTTAACCTGAGACCCCTGAGTAACTTTTGATGGCTGTTGACAATATCTTCACCTCTTGAGGCTGGATATCACCACTGTCGCATCATCTGCATAGGCAACAACTCTCAGAGAAAGACAGTGGGGGACCTGTACCCCCTAAAAATCACACTTATGTAGTAACCTCCGTATCGGGTAGATGGCAAAAACATACAGCATTGGACTCAAGGAGCAACCCTGCCTCAACTCTAAAAGTGTCACCAACAGTTGATCAGAGAAAAGCTCTGTGCCTCACAGTGTAAAGTTTTCACCCAATCAACAAATTGTCCCAGAATATCGTACTTTGACAAAGTGGCCCATAGATACTCATGATGTCAAAATTCACAATGATGATGCTTGAGATTCACAGTATATTTCCCACACCCAAGAGCTTTACA
The DNA here is from genome assembly GCF_035609145.1 of Eleutherodactylus coqui. Taxonomy (NCBI): domain Eukaryota; kingdom Metazoa; phylum Chordata; class Amphibia; order Anura; family Eleutherodactylidae; genus Eleutherodactylus; species Eleutherodactylus coqui. The sequence continues at coordinate 99,797,613 of NC_089842.1, read as the reverse complement.
TCTCTCAAACACTTCCCTATTGGAGATAACTGCTCCAGAGAGGTTTCACCACTTTACTGTCCTGAACTGGCGGCCTGCCAACAAAGCCGAGAACAAACAGACTAACCTACAAAACAGAATCTTTGCCAGAATCTTCCTATCAACATCAAAGAGTGCAATGAGCCTCCAGTTCTAGGCTCCTTACATTTAGGTAGCAGAATCAACTAGGACACTCTCGTGGATGGAGGCATCAGGTGATTTTCTAGACAAGTTTTGTATACTTCCACAAGGATAAAATTCTACAGTTATGCCCTCAGGACCTGGTGCCTTCTTCAGATGTAACTTATCAATAGGCTCCTTAACTTCCTCCACTGTTAATTTTGCTGTCAAAGGATAAAAGTCTAAGTATTAGTCATCTTTTCTTTATCCAAAGTTTTCTTCTGAAGTAAGATATCACCACACTCAGCATATCCTCCAGAGATTTCTGCAAAATGCCCTGGGAGTCCATAAAACCTGAAACCAACTTGTTTGCCACTCGCTCCTGGCAGTTCTCAAAGGGATCATGTGCCCCTATGGACCCATAATCATGTTCAAGAACCAGGGATGTATACTGGTTGTACCAATATTGCTTTATCTCTGATTTCAATCGGTCGCACCTTTGTTGGTCATCCCCACCTGTTAAATAGAATGATTCTAAATATTTATGCAGCCTGAGATACTGGCTATACTTTTTTCTTTTTAATGACAATTTCTGTAAGAGGGATCTGATCTCCTTCTTGGTGTCCTCCCACCAGTCATGTTTTTATAAAAGTCTACTCTGTGGACTCTAAATAAGAGATTGAACAGCTCCCTGAACATGAACATCCTCCAAGAGCCTGAAATTACTTTCCATAACTCCCGACCAACATCAGGACGCTCAGTGGCTCTTAAGTAGAAACATAAGGCCTTGTGATCCGGGTAAGGGACAATTTTCTCAACCATTCCGCTAACTGTTTCAGTAGGATCCACAGAAGTAAAATCTATCCTACTGTTTCTGTCAGCACAGGAATATGTGATCTATGGCCTCCGACCACCTTGTGTTTATGACCTTGGAGTCTCTGGTCACTGTTTAGCCTGAGGATCTGTTACCGGATGTCCTGGCAACATCCCCAGCCATCACCACAGTTACACAGGTAAAGAGATATTGTTTCACCTCCTCAAACAGTTAGATCCTATCAGTCACTGTCTGTGGACCATAGATGTTAATGAACTGCAGCCTTCTACCATGAATAGTGACTTTGAGAACCAAGCATCTTTCCATAGTTACCTTCGTTAATCTATGTACCATCACATTATTGGTGTTGAACAGTATGGCAACTCCAGCATAAGACTTCATAGCCAGTGACTAGAAAGAAGGGCCAGACCACCACTTTCTCTCAGCCCCACGTATAAGTCTTAATGTCTTCAGGCGTGTCTTCTGTAAAATGATGACATCTGCATCCAGAACATCATATCTATTACGTTACACTGTAACTCCTGTGTCATTACTGACTTTTTCTTGGCTTAGTGGTCGCTGTTATACTGTCCCTCAGGCTTACAGTAGGACTTGTCTTTTTTCCTCCTCTTTCTCTGCTTATATTGACTTTCCCTTAGATACAGATGGTGATATAGAGGAAGTCACCTCTGGCTGCTGCTGGACCTGCGGGACAACCTCCATGTCCCCCCTGTGCACTCTCTGAAGGCTGAGGGTTCGGCGCTGCATTACCCGATTCCTGCTGGACCTCTTGTCTTGTCAGTATTGTCTCTGACATTAAAGTTTCCTCTTCATCTGTCCTGCCACAAGCTCCTCATCAGAAAGCTCCTGTTGTGCCAGGGCAGCGTCTGAGGAGTGGGCCCACAGCTGAGGAGATAGCGGGGTACATAAGGCCTTGTCCCGTGCTACCCCTAGGGGAGGAGATGGTAGAGAACCGTGACCTGACCAAGTTACTGCTGGGGGAGTTTCACAGGGTAACCCAGTATGCGGTTTACCACAAGTACTTTGTCACTTGCGATGTCACCGTTCCGTCCTCTGAGGTGAATCCCAGTAGTTGACGTTATTCCTGTGTGTGGACTATTTATTGTTATGAGCACAACCGGGAATGGTCGGTAGTGCTCGTTTACTTGTAGGAAACAATTACAGTCCAAAACTTTACGTATGCCAGCAGGGTACCAGTGCAAACACAATAGTGGTATAACAGGAAAGATTCACAGGATGACAGACGAGTCTACAGTCCCAATTATCTGTGGGGTTCTGTTCCCAGACACACTTTCTCTATCCAGCTCTCTACTGGTCAACACTCACACTCAGCAGTAGCACCCAGCACTGCATGGCGGTTCCTCTCGCTCTCTTAGTCCTCCATATTAATAGCATGGAAGCCTGGGTGAATGGGGCCCAGGGCACACATCAGGCTATCACTCAGCCTCTTTCATCCTGGGGAATCCTCGTAGGACAAGGCCCAGTTTCTTCTACTCACTAAAAGTCTCTCGCTTCTGCAGACTCCAACGAAGAAGCTCCAGAAGCAGGCTCACTCTCTTGCAAGACGTAGGCTCAGGGCGCCTACGCTTTTTCTTATGATGTGAGAGTGAGGAAAAAAGCCTTGCAGTGCTAAGAAAGCTCTGCGATATCGCTCATTGTTTTCAATGGGGCCGGCAGCAGCAGTGTCAGCCCCATTGAAAACATAGAGAATACATTGCAGACTTCTGACACAGCTGTGACAGCTCTGGCAGGGGATTCCTTCATTCTCGCACTGTTAAAGGAATCCTCTGCCATAGCTGTCACAGCTGTGGCAGAAGTTGTTGATGCTATCTGATTGCTTTTAATGAGGCCGGCACTGCTGCGGCCCTATTGAAAGCAGTGGGTTGCAGGCAACCCCTGCAGCGATGATTTTCGGGGAAGGGCTTGAAATATAAGCCCTTCCCTGAAAATCATTCCTAGCTGAAAAAAAAGTTGAACATTTTTTTTTACTCACCCATAAGAGCCGCCTGCCTCTTCTTTCTGGCCCCAGCAGTCGTCTTCCGTCATCAGCCAATCACAGGCAGCGCTCCGCCATTGAATTGCAGCTGAACATCGACTCACATTTTGTCTTAATGTAGCAGCCTACAAAACATTGCTAATGTGAAGGAACCCATTGGAAAGCATGAGCTTCATATACATCACGAGAAAATTGCCCAATTTTTGGTCCTTGCGAAACCGGCCTAAAGCTGATATCATAGTTCTGCCGGTCTGATAAATTAATTACTACCAAGATGTCTGTTGGCCCAAACCCCATCTGGTGGCACAGGAGTCCACAGATTACAAACCTCCTCTATGGAAGGTCGTCTTTGGCGCCTCTGTACTTGAACCTCACCACATTTCTCCTCTTAAATAGCTGGCCTGAATAGTTAGTGCCAGAGGTGAAAGATGGCACATTGCGGCTCCAGGTGTTTCTGGGAGGATCCCAGCAGGTCTCACTGTCCTGACTTACAAGGTGAGTGTCTGAAGGGGGATCCGTCCCACCTTGTGTAGGTAAAGGTTGGAAATCATGCACATTATTATGTACAATATCCGCAGACCTGTCCATCTCTATGTCGTTGTCTGACAGGTCTATGACCCACACACTCTGCACATTCCTTCCTGATGCACCGGAACAGAAGCCTGCAAGGCTGTAGGTGAAGGCAGCACATGACAGGCTTAACGGGGAGGGAAGAAGTTAACAAGTAGGAGGGGTTGTAAGGAAAGGGGCAGAGAAAGTGCAGGAAGAAGAAAGGGGAGCCACTTCAGAGAAGGAAGAAGAAGCAGGATGGACAGTGGGGACAGTGTGGAAGTCCCACCCACTCGCCCTTATGGAACGTATGGCTAAAATTGGGTCCATGGGGTGCTGTGATCGTGATTTGTTATGGCAGCGGTTAAGGAAGGGGTCCTTGGAATCAGCAAAAATCTCCCCTCAGAGTTGTTGGGAGTGGCTAGCCTTGGAATGGCTAGTGGGTCTCTTTAATCAGGAGGCAAGTGGGCGAGTTTTTCCTGAGTCAGGGGGCTTGCGGCAGTAGGTGTTGGTTGGGAAATCGAGGCTCCCGAGTCGGTGGTGTGCCGCGGGAGGCATTGCAAAAGATTTCCCTAGTTGGTGAGGCAACAGAATTGCTTGGGGCTCCATGGACCACCCCCTTTCAGGGGATTTTTTAAATTAATGTTTAGTTTTTTATAGAATGTTAATTTTAGTAAAATGGCTGCTGTTGCCAATTTATCCAAAGCTACAAGTTTTGTGTGGTTAATGTTGCCGAGGGGAGGAAGGTGTTATAGGCTACAGCAGGATGAATCCATTATACCCGAGTCATGCCACTGACCCTTCAGGTACATCGGGACAATTATCACCAAGTAGTGATGCATCTACATATCTCATCAACCGCCCACTTCCTGCAAAATGACAGGTGCCCTGCCCTTTTTATTGCTTGATTGCCATCCCGGTCCGGGACCAGGTTCCACGCCCACATTAGCCTAGCAGATTATTCTGCGCCCAACCAGCCCACCTCAAAATTGGCATAACTTAGAAGTTCAGCTTGATTACTCCTCCCTATGACACATTATGATATTCGAGAGTTATCAAGCCATTTTATTTCGCCATGTTATGCGCTTATAGGAGTTATTCGCCTCCAAGGCTTACGCCACGGAGCCTGATATCGCGTTTGTCAATGTACGTTTTACCCGCAGATGAGAGGCCTTTTCATGCAAAAACGCCTCGCATCACTTCTCTGAAATTCCAATCCCCAAGCGGTTGTTTCACGCATGTCGGAGCTAATGATGATGATTTAAATGGGAAACATCATATCACACTGCATGCGGTGTTTGACTGTCTCACTGAAAACAATGTGCATTACCTTCCGAGGGGCGCAAAAAAATAGCACATACAGCGATGCTTTAAGGGAAAACATCACTCATTGTGTATGATCCCATTCAAAAGAATGAGGTTCATATTCATGCAAGATTTTCTGGCCCATATGAAGCCTAAGGCCTCTTTCATGCGCTGAGAAAATCGCGCGAGAAAAAACACGCTCTTTTAAATGGAGTCATATACATGAGCGATATCCACAGCCATACATGGTCTCTGTTGGTAGAGCGTATGTTTGTAAAATGGGTTAAACGCTGCAGGAATACCCAATGCATTTTACGCATACGCCCGTGGGCATGAGCCATAATGCAAAGTTTAAAAAGGTTTTATTGAAAACCCAGATGAATACAGAATGAAACAGCAGTCCTTGCAATAGGTGTGTTTATAGACAGTATACAACACGCAAACATTTACACTTTTAGTATATTTACGTTTTTAGTATAATTTACGAAGTTTACCACTCTGTTTGTGGCATTAAACTGGACTGTGTTATTCCCGTGGCGTGGAAGGAAAAGGATTGGTTCTCCAATGTGGGGTATCTTGTTTAGAATCACCATTCAAGTCCATTTTTAGGGTGCATTCAGGCGACCGTATGTCAGCCGGGTTTTCATGCCCAGCTGGTATACAGCGTCTCTCCCTGCAGGGGGAGGAGTCTGGAAGACGGGGGAGGAGTCTGGAAGACGCGGGAGCAGTGCTCTGAGCTCCTGCCCCCTCTCTACCTCCTCTCCGCCCCCCTGCACTATTTGCAATGAGAGGAGGCGGAACAGGGGTGGGGCTAAGTTCCAGGAGTTAGCTCCACGCCCGTCCCACCTCTCCTAATTGAAAATAGTGCAGGGGGTGGAGAGGAGGCAGAGAGGGGGCGGGAGCTCAGTTCCTGCTCCTGGCTCTTCCAGCCTCCTCCCCCTGCAGAGAGGGACGCCGTGTATCGGCTGGGCGTGAAAACCCAGACGATATACAGTTGTGTGAATGCACCCTTATGGTGGATTCAGACGACCGTATATCGGCTAGGTTTTCACGCCGAGCCAATATACGGTGTCCTCATCTGCAGGGGGGGGGGGGAGAGGATGGAAGAGCCAGGAGGAGGAACTGAGCTCCTGCCCCCTCTCTGCCTCCTCTCCGCCCCCCTGCACTATTTGCAATGAAAGGAGGCGGGACGGAGCAGGGCTAAGCTCTGAGAATTAGCCCCGCCTCCGTTCGGCCTCTCCTCATTGCAAATAGTGCAGGGGGGCGGAGAGGAGGCAGAGACGGGGCAGGAGCTCAGAGCACTGCTCCCGGCTCTTCCAGCCTCCCCCCCCCTGCAGAGAGAGATGATGTATATCGGCGCGGCGTGAAAACCCGGCTGACATACGGTCGCCTGAATCCAGCCTTAGGGTGTGAGGAATATCTAGTTTGATCTGCGGTTCCATCAAATGCATTGGATTACACAATTTTGCTCACATTAGCGAGCCAGAATTGTGTAATCCGCCTGCGGAAAATAGAATGCAGCATGTTCTATTTTATTGTGGATATTCGCAACATAGAGCCCACTGTGCGTTATGGTTGCGGATATACCCGCAGCTGATACGCAATTACATACATCATTGCTAAGAGACGGTGCGGGAAATCTACACTAATGAAAAGAAAAGTACGCATTCACACGCAATACGATTACGCTCCTGTATGCAGGATCACAGCCAGGTCCACAGCGGATTCCACATATGGCCATGTGAGCCCAGGCTGTAGTTGTGTTACCCACAACAGTAAAGGGTATATTTATCATGGGAGCACAAAAGGGTCCCTGCCGGGAGGCAATATACTCCTGCTTGTGCTGTGGTGGTTCCTTGACTTCAGAATCCTTCTGGTTTCTGACTTCTGCTTGCAAGGATCCTCCAGCTGCCCCAGACTGATTACGGCAGATGCAGTTGGCTCGCACCACCAAGGTCTGTACAGCTGAACGCTTTAGGAGCACTCGGAGATTTTTTGCACATTTCATTTTCATCACATTCACAGGCTTCAGTGAATTTGATACTCCCGCCAGCAGAGTGCGACCTCGTGCCGCCTGGGGGCGCCATGCTGCTGGTCACCTCACACTGCTGCGGGTTTTTCTGCAGTGCTGCCTCTCCAGAGATGTCCGTCGCTGTCTGTATGCTGAAGGGGGTCAGCTGCACACTTGCTGCATGTGATGTGCTCTGCCTGACTGACGGGCACCTTGCTGGTTTTGCTTTAGGCCGAATGTAGGTGGCTGGGTCGGATTCTGACTGCGAGATTCTCGCAGTGGGATGTGACCCGTACCCCTGCAGTGACCCACGGCTTACCTGTTCGGCGTCTTCGCTCTGCGGATGTGCTGGCTGTCACACAGCCGCTCATGTGCAGTGCAGAGTCGGCGCGTTAGTGGTGACGCGGCAGTGCGAGTCTCCGCGAGGTTCGCCCTGAAATAGAACATGCCGCGAATTTGTTATTGCACGAGTTTTCCGTGAGCAAAATCACGGCTGTCCGCATAGGATTACATAAACGAATGCAATCCTATGGCAGCGTGCAACGGCGGAAATTCCACCCGTGTGTATTCGGCTTTACATTTCTGACATTTCCAGCTCTAAAACTGATTTGTGAGTCGCTTCCATGCGCAGGACACCCCATACCGGGGCTGGTTTTCACCTGCTCTTTTCTTGTCCATTAATTGTATGGCCAAGAAAAAGGTAGTACATGCCCCATCTTTCCCACATGTAGTGAATACGGTGAAGGGGAAGGAATTTTCCTCGTTAGGGCACAACTATGCTCCATAGTGGTGAGAGTAGTTTTGCCTATGGCCGTGTGTTTTCACCCTCGTGGTAGTTAAAATTTTATACATAGGGAGCAATATCATGGCAGTCACATTCTTGTACTCTATAAGGAGAGGATATTATAGTAGTATAAGGATGGGGTCACACAAGACGTATTCCCGGCGGAAATCTCGCAGTTTTGGTGCAGCAAAAAACGCAGGATTTCCACCGGGAAAGTGCAGCTTTTGGAGCAGCTTGGCCGCATGCTTTTCCGTTGTGGCTGGTGCTCCCATAGAAGAGAGCGCGTCCGCAACAGAAAAAAAAAAGAATGGACATGCTGCGGCCGGGGAATCCGCACCGCAGTGCTGGCTTTGCTGTCCCGTGTGGACGAAATTTTTGACAAATCTTGTACACATGGCCGACTAATCGAGGGATTAGCGACCGTAGGCAGATTTGCCGTGGCAAAATTCTGGACGGAATTTCCGAGCAAATCCGCCCTGTGTGAACCCAGCCTTAGGGCCGAACGCACCAACCATGCTGCTGAGCCTGGATTAGGTGAACTGGGATCAGCAGTTGACCCTTGTTTTAATGAAAAAATGTTGCACTATCACTTTTGGCTGTAAGGCTGCATTCACACAGGAGGTCTGAGCTAAGGAAATGCTGCAGCTTTTCTGCAGATGGCAGAGTTAACAATCAAAATATGTAGATGTACTTGTGTCTTTATGTGTTCATTGTCTGTTGTGGAATGTCTTTGGGATATGCTGGCCGTAGTTCCTTCACACCACCAGTTTATTTTCAGGCATCAACAACTGCAGATTTTAAAGCAGATTCAGTGCGTTTCCGCAGCAGAAAAGCAGCAAAAAGATGCAAAATTACTCTTCTGGCAGATTTTAATGCGGATTTTATGTTTTCCATTGATCTCTAGGGAGAAAATCTGCAGCAGATACAATTTGCGCACCATAAATTGACATGCTGCAGATTGCAGATTTGTATCGCCATTTTCGAATGCTGGTTACTGTGTGTAACAGCGCTTTGCATTGTGATGGATGATTAGGTGCGTTAAAAAGTGCAAAAACGCACCAAAATAAAACAGACAGCGCTCGAATATTGTGACGTTAGAAAACACTGCGTTCGAGCACAGCTATGTGAGGTCCCAGTGAAATCAATGGGAGCGTTGTACCGCAATTACTATGGCGGTCAAAATGCTGCGGTAAAAAGCACACGTGTGAAAGTGGCCTTTCTTGCTTTGTACTATAAACTCTGCAGGTTTTCTGCAGCAATTCCACAAGTGGAAATTCTGCCATGTTTACTGTCTGATTGAAGGCAGCCTAATATGAGATCAGAGTGTAGAGGCCCAGAGTTGGGGTACCTCCAGCATTTCAGAATTTGTATGTCTCATGTGTGAATGGAACAGTAATATCTGTATTAACACAACAGTGCATGAAAGGGTTAATGTCTGGAAAATGTATTGTTTTTGTCTAGTGATGTGCATTGGTCTATGTGCACATGTTGAGATGTCAGGTGACAGAGGGAGGAGTCTGAGAATGGAGTTGAGAGTTGGATAGGAGAAGGGTCTGGAAGCAAGAGGTGATGGAAATGGAGGAGAGATGGGCTGTTGCTCCTGCCGGAGCTCAGCCATGGCGGGTTCTCTCCTTGGGAGGAGTCTTTCCCCTCTGGCGTTTGGAATGCAGGACATGCAGAGCATGCATGGGTGTGAGAGCGCAAGAATCACATGCTCCCACGCAGAACTGCACCTTAAAGGGGTTGTCCCGCGCCGAAACGGGTTTTTTTTTTTTTCAATAGCTCCCCCGTTCGGCGCGAGACAAACCCGATGCAGGGGTTTAAAAAAAAAAAAAAACGGATAGTACTTACCCGAATCCCCGCGCTCCGGTGACTTCTTACTTACCTTGCGAAGATGGCCGCCGGGATCTTCACCCACGGTGGACCGCAGGTCTTCTCCCATGGTGCACCGTGGGCTCTGTGCGTTCCATTGCCGATTCCAGCCTCCTGATTGGCTGGAATCGGCACACGTGACGGGGCGGAGCTACGAGGAGCAGCTCTCCGGCACGAGCGGCCCCATTCAGAAGGGAGAAGACCGGACTGCGCAAGCGCGTCTAATCGGGCGATTAGACGCTGAAATTAGACGGCACCATGGAGACGAGGACGCTAGCAACGGAACAGGTAAGTGAATAACTTCTGTATGGCTCATAATTAATGCACGATGTACATTACAAAGTGCATTAATATGGCCATACAGAAGTGCTGAACCCCATTTGCTTTCGCGGGACAACCCCTTTAAGCAAGACCAGTAAGAAACTACCTAACTTTAGACACCAGTGTGAATGTGTTGGAAAGGCCGTGCAGTTGAGTGTTTCACCCAAGAAGGAGATCCATCAGATAACTGTGACTGAAGGACTTATTTGCACGAGCCTATATCGGTTGGGTTTTCACGCCCAGCTGATATACACTTCCATCTAAGCAGTTCCCCCCTTCCCTCCCACTCACTGGCTCTCTGCCTCTCTCCTCCCCTCCAAGCGGTTTGCAATGGGAGGGGGCAGAGCTAAGCTAGGAGGGTAAAGTGTTGGCTTGTCACGGCGGTACTTACCAGGCTCCTTCCCGAAGGGACACGCGCAGCCAAGGCCAGAGTATCACTGCAGGCCACCTGGGACACCCCTAGGATAGGGAGATGCCCACTAAACAGGATAACAGGGGTTGTGGTTGTCACAGGTGACAGCATTCCTACACACACAGGTATGACCCTCAGCAGAGAATAAATGCAGCCACAATCAGTTCTTGAGTACCACGGGTCTCTAGGAACAGTTCGAGCCCTGCATAAACTTTACTTGAAAACTTTTAACAGGTTATACAAGGCAGTTCAATTAAAAGACTTTACAGTGCAGGCAAATGACTTCTGAACGTAGTACCTCCTCATGGCTCTCATAGGCTCAAAGACGCACATGTGTGAACAAAGCTTATTAACTTACAGTACCTCTACCCCGACTTGAAGACACGTGGGTGTGACAATTAAAGGGTGTACCTCTACGCAGTGATCAAGACTTCAAATGGCCGTGTAGGAAACGTAAACGATTGGATAGTACCTCTGCACTGGCCTTGAGAAGAAGTAGTCACTCGCAAATGCTCTCTCACTCCTGGGGGCTCACTCCACTTACACCCAGAACACAAGCAGCACTGAAAATCTCTCCTCCTCTTCCATCTTCACCACAGCAGGCTGAAGGTGCCTCCATGTGGCTCTGTGTTAGGTGGAACTCAGGTGGCAGACAAGATGGAAGACCCTTTCCCGCTCTCAATCACTCCTATTGCTACCTTCTCTCACACTATATGACATGACAGACTTGATACATTTACATGCAGGCTTTGGATTCTACAGACGTTAACCTCTCAAGTGCTGCAGCTGTGCAACACACACACTGGAAATGACAGGACAAGCTTTGCACAGTGCAGCAACATAGGACAAACATGTATGACATTTATGGAGGGGACCAGGATGATATACTGGAACACTACAGTAGTTTCCAGAGCAATTGGACAGAGGTCTTCCAGCATGGGGGTAGAGGGCGGGAATACTTTATTACTTCTGCAATCTTTACCAACATTCATTTCACATTTGAGTGACACAGTGAAGCTGGGAGGCAAATACCTGGATGACCAATGCTTGGTAAAGCAAAGAATGGTTGATGCTGCCGATACTTTCATAAGAGGCTACATCTACTGCCCACATGGACTTATTCAGACGATCCTCTGCGCAAATACAGTCGTGTGAAGAACATCTTTAGCCAGCTTCTCATGTGCGTATGAGTATTTGCAGAACAAATGTAGCTTTTTTTTGCACGTGCATTGGCGTATACTTTGCAGACTTTTGTGTTTGCAAGGCATGCGCAAAAACGATCAAAGGCTTCTATTCACTACGTATTGAATACGCAAAATTTCTGCATACAAATGCACCCATGTGATGCCGGCCTTACTGCAGACAATGGATTGACTTTGGTAGATAGAATTAACCGCACCTGGATGTAGTGCTGTGGCAGTTACAAGGTCCTGCATAATACTTTACCCTCCTAATTGTCTGATTTAGTATGTACGCCGCTTCTTGCATAGAATCGCAGGCGCCGCCGCTGTTCCCTGTCCGCCAGAATTCTAATCTCACTTTAATTTTGTAGTTAATTAAAATGACCTCAAACTTTAACTTCAGGGTCAAAACACGGGAATACTTCTTTATATTTACAACTCATTTTTTGTAAGACATTCTAGATTTAGAAATATTATTTTTTGCATTGAGGAAGAGAAAGTCGCACACAACATTCGGCAGAGGGGTCCCTGCAACTAAAGCCACGTTCACACGAGCGCTGTTTTAGCGCAGTATAGGCGCGTGAAAAGATCGTGGCTATACTGCACTAAAGAACCTAATTTAATTAGCCCATTCCCATAATCGGAGGTGCGTGTTATCCAGCTCCCATAGGAGTCTATGGAAACTGCTGCAGCATGCACCAAAGATAGGTCCTATCTTTTCTCGAACCGCGAACCTTAGATGCGACCCGCAGTCGCATGTCCTATCTTGGATTGGTGCGAGAATTTAGTGAGTCTAAAATTCCTTCATGTGAGCGCTTCTACAGGAAACCATTGGTTCTAATAGAAGTGCTCTTTCCATGCGCTACTAATGCGCTAAAACAGCGCTCGTGTGAACGAGGCCTTAAGCAGAGAAATAAGAGCATCCTCTAATGTCCATGAGACTTCATTCACACTTATGTCTTTTGCACCAGCAGTTGTAAGGGTGCATTCAAACAGTGCAATTGGGGTATGTTTCTTGTACATGGCCGAGAATTGCACCCCAAAAACCACACATGCATTGCTGTGGTCTGCAAAGACCACCAGTGATGATCACTTCATGGTAAAACATTGTGGTTCATAGAAAGACCCGGACTTCAACTGCAACATGTAAGTAGACCCCAAGTTAAAACAAGGAGCGGAACCAACAAAGAAAAAGCATTTTGAACCCACTCCTCTACACTGTACATTTGTGAAAAGTTGACACCTCGCCAAAATTCTATGTGTTGGCAGCCTTCCAGCTTGTCTTGTGGCGGTTGTACATGGTTCTGGTTACACACATTGATTACTAGTAATGCAGACCATGAGACTTTCTCACAACTCTGCAGTATGAAGTTCCCTCTGCCACTGTCCTCAGAGGAGAAGTTTCACTCTGCTGGATATTGAATTACTAAATGTGGCGGGTCTCCTTGCATGCATACACCCGATTTCTGCAGCCCACTCCTCTAAACAACTCTTCCTGGCCTGTCCAATAGCAACGTGGGGATGCTACCCCATGCCATACTAGATCCCCGACTGGACCCATGCTGGAGTTGGCGCCCTCCTCCTGACTAAATGCCAGGAAATGCTGTTTCCTAGCTGCCAGTAAGAATTTGCATGTTTGAAAATGCCAACACTTGCAACTGCCCACCAAACGGCGCAATTTAAAGAGACATACCCCAGTAATAAGGGGGGATCTGATAGAAGCACACCACACACCAAGCAACATTCACATTGGTTAGGGCATAAACTCATGCTGATGGCCTCTATAGAAATTCCTTCGTGCGTCACCAGTGATTCCATTGATATCCTATGGTGTTTGTGATCAGCTTGTTGGAACTCCCTGTCCAGTTGTTTAGAAAAAGAGTCACATTGCCTCGAAATGCGTCACTTGCTGGTTATAGATGATAAAGCGATCTTCTTCATTTATCGCTCTCTGACTCCTATGGTTTGCACAAAAGCCCTATTTTTTTTTTCGCACCTCCTATGGACATTAACACTTACTAGCCCTCGGGCACACTAGTGTTATTAGGCCGGCAGCACCTTCTGCATGACTTTTTCATCAGACACGATTTGTCTGCGCCTTCAACGCCTTCAGTTGCTCAGCACATCGCTCTTCCCACCTTTTTGTATGTTGTTCACAGTCTTACACCCAGAAGCACTCTGAGCAAGCCTGGACTCAATTAAATTTCATGCAGGGCATGCCATTCTGGGAGCTGATAGTGTGATATTAGTGGTCTAACGTTATTTAACCCTTTGAAAGCACATGTTAGTTTTTGATATTAATATAAAATAGTCATCTGCCATTTTAACACCTTGGTGGCCCAGAACAAAAATTTCCTGAGTGATCCTCCCCCATTATCCTTATTACCGATGGCTTCATGGCCATGTAGTTCCCCTCATGGTGAGGGGATGTGCAAAAATCACAATCATTTTCTGCAAGTAAATCTGCATCAAAATTCACAATAAAATCCACACATGACTAACGCTGGACATAAACACAGTTGAGAGTGGTGCTGTGCCAGGGGACCCACTGCCAGAGTGCATCTGCAGCGTCTGCCCGGTGCTTAATAAGGCAGTGGCTCAGGCCAGCTCCCTGCAATGTAACTTATTGTTCACGTAGCCTTTATTAATGAACCAGTAAAAAACGAAAATAGATGGGGATCTATGTATGGTGCTGTGAGATTGGGGCAGTAGAGCCATGGTCGGGCCAGAACACTTTGCAATGACTTGGGTGCTAAAATGCGCCTGTAATACAGCTGTGGGAATGCGACCTTAAGGGGAAGAATACACAAAGCAGCAGCTGCACTTGTAGTGTTGGACTGGGGTGCCTAGGGCCCACCAATGAAATTGATTCTGGGGCCCATTTATTCACAGGGGTTCCATCGCAGATCCAGCACTTAAAGGAGATGTCCCGAGGCAGCAAGTGGGTCTATACACTTCTGCATGGCCATAATAATGCACTTTGTAATGTACATTGTGCATTAATTATGAGCCATACAGAAGTTATAAAAAGTTTTATACTTACCTGCTCCGTTGCTAGCGTCCTCGTCTCCATGGAGCCGACTAATTTTTGGCCTCCGATGGCCAAATTAGCCGCGCTTGCGCAGTCCGGGTCTTCAGCAGTCTTCTATGGAGCCGCTCGTGCCAGAGAGCGGCTCCGTGTAGCTCCGCCCCGTCACGTGCCGATTCCAGCCAATCAGGAGGCTGGAATCGGCAGTGGACCGCACAGAAGAGCTGCGGTCCACGAAGGTAGAAGATCCCGGCGGCCATCTTCAGCAGGTGAGTATGAAGACGCCGGACCGCCGGGATTCAGGTAAGCGCTGTGCGGGTGGTTTTTTTAACCCCTGCATCGGGGTTGTCTCGCGCCGAACGGGGGGGGGGGTTAAAAAAAAAAAAAACCCGTTTCGGCGCGGGACATCTCCTTTAACACCATACAGCGCCAAAAGCCAGGCAGCCGGGCAGAAAGCCAACGGACCCCATTATAGTCAATAGGGTCAGTGACCCATTGTTTGTTCAAGGGTCCACTGGGGCATTCACCGGCTCCCTAGTGGGCCAGTCCAAACCTAGAGACAGAATTATAAAATGGCCTGTTTCACTGCATGTGGATGAATGGGCCTCCAGAATGAATTGCCCTGGTGGGCCCTCGGACCCCAGTCTGACACTGGGCAGAAGTGTGACAGTAACCTGCACTATATATATGAACATAAAGCACCGTATCAGGCGGTCTTTACATTATATATTTTTAAGTTTGAACGTGGCTTCTAGTGGTATGTTACATGATTTCTGTATCGCTACGATCCGTCCTTCTCTGTGGCGCCATTGTGTTTTCTGTTGTCAGCGAGAACTTGTAGAGTGAAGTCTGTGGCAGTTCCGGAAGATGAAATGCCTCCTGCGACTCTGCCATTGCTGAATTTGTCGCTGCAATCTACATCATCCACATTTTTTTCTCCCACTACAAAGTCCATGTCATAAAGGTTATGGCCACATGGTGGCGCTAGTGTCACACTGACAAAACAAGGATTAATCTTGAATCCATTAAGATTTAAAGCTCTTCTTCTGTGTAGGCTGGATGCACAGGTGTTTATACGTATTTGCACTACATTTTTGCAGGATGGGTGTTATATATTTGTGTGCAACTGCATTTTTTGCTGTACTTTTTGCACATGCTAATCAGAGCATTTGCGTATGCAAAAAACTACGCAATGATGCTCTTAGCTATCAAAATGGACATTTAGTTTCATAAGGGCTCGTTCACACAGTCGTATGCGTACAAAGTCTTCCGCAGCGTTGTATGCATTAGATGTCAGAGACCACCTATAGGCTGCGATTGGCACTGCGCTTGTCAGTGGCATCATATTCCCAGGGGTGATTTTTTTTTTTTTTTTCAAATTCCCCACTCTGTTCAGAGCAGGGATGCATATCGAAACGTTGCCCATACGAAATGCATGCCTATGGACAGTGTTTAATACACAGCCCTTCAAGGTCTGCCTTTGATACGCGGAGAAATAGAGCATGCTGCGATTTATTTCTCCTACGTATTCATTTGCAGTGCCCACACGCAGATGTGAATGGAAGTCCATTACTTTCATTGCTCCCGTTCACCATGTGTTGCGTTCAGGAAATACACGTGCATAATAAGCCCATGTGAATGAGCACTAACTTCAAAATCTTCTGCGGAAATGCGCAGAAGATAGACCGTCATGCATATTTTGTTGCTTCTGACACTCCACTGCAATACCCCCCAGGGTGAACATAGCCTAAGGCCCCCTCCACACGGGCATATTTGCACACGCAAAAATTGCACGCCCAATACGCAGAGAATAGAACCCATAGATTTCAATGTGTTCAGTCACGTGTGTATTTCTTTCTATGCCTTCTCTATTTTCCTGCTCATAGAAGTCAATGAGGATGAGCAAAGGCAGACGCGATAAGCTAGGAAATGCGTGAAACGCTGCGTAATTGTGCAGGAAAAAGAACACCTGGATTATTTAGCCATTTCAGTCAGTGTGTCATTGCTTGCCCCGCACAAATAAACATGTCCTGCGGATGCAAGCAGTACAGTAAAATACGCCGACAGTCGCGACAAAAACATTGTTCATTCTGCAGGTTTGCTGCACTCAGGCACGCGCAGATACGCTTGTGTGAAGAGGGGCCTAACGGTGCATTCACATGGGGCGATTTGGATGCGGTGAGAACCAGGTGAGAAAAAATCCACGCTTTTTCGACACGGTTGTGGCCCTTTGCTGCAAAAATGCACACCTTTTTTTTACCACATCCCAATCGCCCAGTGCGAGCACACCTATTGGGAATGCATCTTCTTTATCCTTACTGGTTTTACTGGAGCTTCTCAAACCCCATAATTCACTTTTCCCTCCGACATCATGACAGCATACACCTGGAGGTTGCTCACCTGCTGACCTGATGGGACAGGAAGAGGCAGAACACCAGTGCTTTTCCTGTCCCTCCAGGACAGCAGCGGCAGAGCTCCAGCGATGCTGTCCCATGCCGGAGGTTCCAGGACTTACCGGTGAGCGACGGCATCTCTTCTGGCAGCCCCGGTTGCCCCAGTGGGAAGTACCTCATCTGGGTGCTAACCGGGGACTGCATGGGCCTGGGTCCAAGGACGGACTTTCCAGCACCACTGCGGCCGTCATTCAGGCGGCGGCCACCATCTCTAAGATATCATCTTCTGGCAGCCCCGCTTGCCCCAGTGGGAAGTACCTCATCTGGGTGCGAACCGGGGACTGCGTGGGCCTGGGTCCAAGGACGGACTTTCCGGCACCACCGCGGCCGTCAACCAGGCGGCGACCGCCATCTCTGGGTCCCGGCTGTAGCGGGCGGAATACAAGGAGTGTGACGCCAGATGCTCCGCAAGAGGGCGTGGCCTCGATGGAGCACACAAAGAGGGCGTGGCCTGGCGCGGCTTGGCGCCAGATTCGAAATTTAAAGCCCCTGCACCAGGCGGCTGGTGTATTTTCTTTTCACGCTAGGAATCGATTCTAAGGACAGGAAACGATCCCACAAGCGCAGGGTGTCGGCCAAGAGAGGACCCAGAGAATCTCCAAACTGTAAGTGGTCCTGTGGGCCAACCTACAGACACCTGCACTACACTTCCCTTACTAACAGAGCTCTCCCTTGTCATGTACGACAGGGATACTCAAAAACCTAGGGGGGCTAGGAGGAGAAGTAAAAAGCGTCCTGTATGCTTACAAAACTTGACGACTCCTATTCTAAAACATTATGCGCTTCCTGCTCAGCGAAAATTCTGCAGGAAGAAAAATCTTCCCCCATGTCTGAAATCCAGTCAGTTGTCCGGGAAGAAACAGTCCTACCTCTCGGACCTCCAACCAGGGCCCTTAGGGGTCACAAGAGGGTCTGCTCCAGCAGTGTTAGAGTCCGACTCTGACATGGCAGAAGAATTCGATCTTGAAGATCTTGGAAGTGTGGCAGGGGGAGAAGAAATATCTCGTTTTCGAAAAACAAAAACGCTAACAGAGAAACCTTGCACTGTGCAGGACGTCATGTTGCGAGTCTGCTTCCACAACAAAGTAGACATGACCATGCGTAAGGCTTGGTCCACGTCCAGCTTCATTATAAAGCTAATATTGCGGCCACCTTGGTGGCTCGCTCTATGGCGGTTTGACTAGGTCAGCTTCTTTGGTCCGCTTCGGAACCCGCGTGGCAGCCCTATCCAACACGAGCATCTCTTCTGCCAGCCCCGGTTGCCCCAGTGGGAAGTACCTCATCTGGGAGCTAACCGGAGACTGCGTGGGCCTGGGTCCAAGGACGGGCTTTCCGGCACCACTGCGGCCGTCATTCAGGGGTAAAGTAGTGGTCAAGAGACATAACCTCCAAAAATAGGTTGTGTACCCTACCCTTTCGGGGCGGCTAGTCATCAGACCCCGCAAAAAGCGCCTTAATTCCATGTCCCTCGTCTACAACATAAGTGGGGAATGGAAAGACCGGAGGAAGCGGTAAGGCTCTTACTGTTGTCCCTCAACCTGCATCTTCATGCCCGCAGAAGATTAGTTCACTTGTGCACTAGTTGGAGAAACATAGCTACTGACGGTGCCTACCACACGCTGGGAAACGATCCTAATGACAGGAATCGATCCCACAAGCGCAGGCCTGGTGACGGAGGGGTACAAGATTTGAGCTAGAACCCCGCCCTCCAAATAGATTCATTTTAACCTCGGACTGTGTGGGCCTGGGTCCAAGTACAGGCTTCCGGTTCCATCGCGACCGTCATCCAGGCACCAACCCTAGAGCAGGCTCTACTTAAGGGTGAACAAATCGTGCTGGATATCGGTGCAGTTATCCCCATCCCTAAGACGGAATGGGGGAAAGGGTTTTACTCCCCTCTCTTTCTGGTTCCCAACCAGATGGCACCCACCGATGGAGACTATCAGAACCGCAACCCCCCTGATTGGTAGGGATAACGTTATGGCTATGATTGACATAAAGGATGAGTATTATCACATCCCCAATTATGTCAACTCGCAAAAAGTTCCTAAATTTGCGCTGAGAATGGTGCCTTCCCTTTGGAATCTCCTCTGCTTCACGGATCTTCTCCAAAGGGGTGATTGAAATGGTAGCCTTTCTGCACAATCGCGGGATTATCATCATCCCCCATCTGAAAGGGGGCATAGCTCAGTAGATGGTTTCCTGCTGGTGGCAGATCCCCTCACTATTCTGAGGTCACACTGGGGGTCCACGCTTCAGCTATCTAAGGGTCTGAGCTGGATCATTAATGATTTGAAATCCAACATGGATCCGGACACCAGGAAAAAATTCCTGGGAGTCATTTTGGATTTTTGTCTCCAATGTTCATCCCTTCCTCCTCTAAGGAAACAGCTTATTCTAGAGAATGTTCTGCTCTATATAAAAAATCTACAGTTTCAATAAGAGGCGATGCGGATCCTGGGGCTAATGACTTCATGCATTGGAGTGGTTCCCTGGGCCCAGTTCCACAGCGGTGATCTCCAGACACTTATCCTCCAGAATGGGGACAAGTCAGTCCTCACTTGACAGGGCAATCCCTATTTCCACTAGGGCTAGATCCTCACTCCGCTGGCGGTTGTCCTCAGATAACCTTTTAATGGGAACCCCGCGATAACTGATGCCAGTGCAAAAGGGTGAGGGGTCACCTTTGAAGGTGGCCATATACAGGGTACTTAGGACCCTCATGAAAGATCCGGGTTATCTCACGTTAGAGAACGTAATGAGGTTTGGGAAACCCGACGTAGCCTGCAAACCGTTTAGGGATGAAGCATGTGAGGATTTTTTCCGATAACATGATGGCAGTGCCACTCATTCGCCACCAGGGTACCACCAGGAATCCTCTACTTCAGCATTTGGCGGGAAGGTTCCTTCAATAGGCGGAACTTACAACTAAGTCACTGTCGGCCTTCCGTATAAAAGGAGCCGAGAATTCAGTCGCGGGCTTTCTAAGCAGGAAGAAAGTGGACGCAGGAGAGTGGGGACTCCATCCCAAAGTGTTTAGCCTACTCGGGACAAATAGGGGGTACCCGAAATAGTTTTGTTTGCGTGAAGCGCAAATACCAATTGCCGTCTTCTCCTTTCCTGAGATTCGGAGAAACAAGCCTTAGGCACGGGCGCCCCCTCTCACCCCTGGATTTGGGACTTGGCTTACGCTTTTTCCCCTTTACCCCTGATTCCGCTACTCCTAAGAAAATTACTGCGGCCAGGGCTGTCAGTAACGTTAGTAGCGCCTTATTGGCCCAAAAGACCTTGGTTTCCTCTCCTGAGATCTGTCAGTGGGAGAGCCTCTCCATCTTCCGCCAAGACTGGACCTATTGCTGCAGGGTCCTCTCCTCTACCCGGAGGTTCAGAAGTTCAGGCTTAGAGTCTGGATCTTGAACGGGTAAAATTCCTTGAAAAGGGTCTATCATCTAATAGGGTTTCCACTAATTGCGAGAGCTTTGTGCCCTCGATGGAAAAGATTTATTCCAAAGTCAGGAAAAAATTCTCAGAATGGATGGGTCAGGACATCCAATCAGACATTCGTAAAAAATTTTAAATTTCGTCCAGGCAGGCCCGTATAAAGGGTTGAGTCCAGATTCCCTCAAAGCCCAAGTAGTGGCTTTGAGGGCATTCTTTGATCTCATGCTTGCTGAGCACAAGGGGATCAGGAAATTTCCTAGAAGGGCGAGTAGACTGCATCGATTTATAAGGCTGATGGTGCCCCCCCTGGGATCTGACTATAGTCCTTCAGGCCTTCTGCGATTTTCCCCCGTTTGAACCTATTAGAAACCTATCCATCGCCTTGCTGACGTACAAGGTAGCCCACCTTGTGGCAGTTATGTCGGCTATGTGCATGGGTGAAATTCAGGCCCTTTCGCAAAGGGCCCCATATAGGACTATGCACCCTGATGAGATCGTATTCTCCTTAGACCCTTCTCTCCAACCCAAAGTCTTGCCAGACTTCCACGGAGGCCAGCCAATAGTCATTCCAGCCTTTGTCTAAATTTTAAAAACGAAAAGGAGCAGAGGCTCCATAATCTTGATATTAAAAGAGCTGCATTAGCGTACCTTGAGGCAATGGAAGGTTGCAAAAAGACTGACAAACTTTCGTTCAATTTCAGGGGCAGGCCAAAGGGAAGGCCACTTCTAGAGATTCAATAGCCAGGTGGCTCACAAGAGCCATCCAGGAGGCTTACAACGCCAGGGGCATTCCTCCCCCAGAAGGTTTGAAAGCCCACTTTACTCGGGCGGTGGCAAAAAGAGCGCTAATGTGCCTTAGCCGAGTATCTCCCTGCTCGTCTCAAAAGATTCGGGTGCCGCCGCGGGGCGGGGAGCTGCGGGGGAGAGCAGGGAGGAACGGAGGGGAGATCTCTCTCTCCCTCTCGCTCTCCCCTGCTCCCCGCCACAACTCACCTGTCAGCTGCGGCGGCCCCCGAATCTTTAGGGACGAGCAGGGAGATACTCGGCTAAGGCACATTACTCAAGCGAGTAGTGCCTTAGCGAGTATACTCGCTCATCCCTGTTAAAAACGCATCGCACAAAAATCACAAAGTGCCAACTTGCAATGCGTTTTTAACATTAGGAAGTCCCATTGAGAAGCGCGTGAAAAAAACGTGCAAGAAAAACGCAAGTGTGCAGGAGCCTGAACATGAAATAACTACCATTGCCAGAGGTTCCCAGTGCAGAAGAGGCCGGGTCATTGGTATCAGGTCAGGCAGGTGCAATTCATCTTCTCGCGGCCTACAGTAAGCAGAGGGGTCTTCCATGACTGTGTCCTCATATCACATCATTATCAGCCCTTCAGTCATCCCTCCTATCAGCTTCTCTTCAGTTATGTCAGTTTATGGGAAAGCTGGGTGACAGGTATCATTAGAATAGGACAGCGGCAGCCGATTTCATTCGGTGCGTGATAAGATAGGTCTTGCCCGATCTTATGCCAAGATGTGCTGGAAGCTGAAAAAAAGGGATGGGGGGGGGGGGAGTTTAGCTGCACCCAGCGCTGGGAAAAGAAGACAGTTGCCTCTATTTAGGCATTCGCCGTCATTCCGAGGATTTCTGCCGACTGAGGGATTTCCGCGCCGCAGCGTATTTTTTCGGCAAATGGACGAGAAAACGCTAATTTAGATCAGGATGTGATTATTCTTCATTCACGTGGTTTTACGGCGCATACGAGTGAACATAAAAACGCATACGGCCGTGTGAAAGAAGCTTATGTGAATATCACTCAGCTTTCCCATTTTCCTGATTGGCAATTTGTCTAGCTATGTAGTAGGTAATGAGTCAAGAGAATCGGGGTGTGTATGTCTGTAGTTGTGATGCCACACTGTGACGGAAACCATGTAGTGATATATTCAAGTCTGCAACTGGACTGCAATGTTATAGACGGGACAAGAGATCAGCAGATCTAAAGACAGATGTCACTGTGCAGTGCCCCTTTATTGCTATAATCGTAATGAGGTTCCTTTAATCCGGCACCCAATTGTTCAGAAATCCTGCAATGACATCAATGCCTTCATGCTGCACTCTTACCTGAGGGTCTATGGTGGTGACTGCGTAGGCTATCAATCCTGCTCCCACTATTTGCTTGTGTCTATACTCATTGCCTTCATTTTTTTTGTGTGCATGTGAGATATGCAGTAAAGCAACAAAACACACAAAAAGCACATAAACATGCAGTGAAAATTGTGCATTTTTCATGGACCAGAATTGCATATGCCTGTGTGAATGAGGCCTAAAAGCTCTGGTAATCTGACATCTCCACTGCATGCTGGATGACTGGAATGCTTTTCTACAACAGTACGTTTCGGGTCTTTCGGTGCAGGCAGGGGTCAATCCGGTGCCTCGTCCTGATTTTTAATCGGTTGCTACGTCTTCGCAGGTATGGTTGAACTTCCCGCAATCTCCTGGGCAGCGTTTCCCAGAATAGACTTTTAATAGACCTTGATGCAGCAGGAATGGATTTCATTAAGACTGCAATAAGGTCATTAATGTGTAATTCAGTGCATTATTAAAACCCAGTTAACCTCATTGTTGGCAAGAATTGACCCTCCACCAGTGTCGGGAGTCGGAGGGTCAGCCTGTGATACAGATATTAAATGGAGTCTAAGCTTCAGTTCTGAGTAGAAAGGTTAAAACATCAATTTATTGATAATTCTAAAATGAATGCTTGTGAGGAGGATGGTGGTGATGGTCCCCGAAGGCTATACCAAACTATGAATTAAAGGGGGATTCTACCGTCTATGTTTGTTCTGTTACGACTACCTCTTTATCTTCTGCCAGGTGATCTGCTGCACCGTTACATAGATGTCTGTATACTATGCAGAACCAACTGGAAGAACCACAATATCAACAACCCTCGATGAAGAACTCATTGCGTCCCACTGTGCTGCGTGCTCTTCCTCTGATACAGCTGTAGGGGGGGTTGGCAGTACCCTGCTCCCCCTTACTAGCGGCTCTGACAGATGCTCATAATCAGCAGCGGATACCTCATATCATGCAACAACTGGGTGGGAGCATCCCCTCACGTCTCATCCCTTCCTCCTCACCCTAAACGTGCGTTGCACCCCTCCTATATGTCCTGTGAATTTCATGGCACTTCGGACTGTGCTGCATCACCCCAACTGCACCTTAAAGGGACAGCAAAAAAATAGCAGAAAATATTTTTGCTGTCTTAAAGCAAAGGAAAAAACTAAATAAAACAGGAGCTCCCCGCTACAGCCATATTCTAAATCTCCAAGCCAGGGATTTTTTTTTTCTATAATTTTTCAGCCCAATACACATAGAAAGGTTCTGCATTGGGCAGTAAAAGTGACAACTGCTGAAGCTCAGAGCTGCTTGGGGGTTATTTTGCTGAATGTGTCGTCATACTAAAAGCAATGAAAAACAAATGAATGACCGCCCCTGTCCCATTGTGCATATTGTTACGTGTGATGTGAAATATGAAATGAATGCATACGTTTCTTCAGCGCAATGTAGCCACTAGAGGGAGCAAACTGAAGACAGATTGCACAGATTGACTGAACTCAACAAATTTGTAAGTGTGATGGACTCAAGTTAAGGCTTTATTCCCACGAGTGTATATCGGCCATCGTTTTCACGGCAGCCGATATACGATACGATCTGAGGAGTAAAAACTTGTAAACGGGTGCACAAATCTAACGTTTGTGCGCCTGTTCAGATGGCATGAGACCCAACGCATATACACCAAGGCCACCATGCCGTGGCCCCTTCCCCTTCCCTCCCCCTTGCTGACTCACCTCCTCTCTCCTTCCCTCTGGCTGCTTGCAATGGGAGGGGTGGGACGGGGGTGGAACTAAGTGCCGCCCCATCCCGCCTCCTCCCATTGCTGGCTGCAGACAAGGGGCAGGGAGGGAGCATAAGCTTAGCTCCGCCCCTGCCCCTTGTCAGCCGGAGGGGAGGAGAGAAGAGAGAGGGAGTTTAGCAGTAATGCTGCTAAACTCCCTCCCACCTCCCTTTTCCAACCGCTGTCAAAGATTTTTCCAGGACTCTTTTGGGCCCGACGTAAAAACGCCCGGCGCTATATTGGCCGACCGAGTGCTTTTACGTCTCTGGAATATGGACATGTGATCTGATGCATTGGAATCCAATGCATCAGATCACAGCGTATATCAACCGACCGTGAAAACGGCGGGCCAATATACGCTCATGGGAAAGAGGCCCTATAGTGAATAACTTTATGGTCTCAAGTTCTATAGTGAATAATCTCACAATATGGTGTGAATGGATAATGTTGCCATACTGTACACACATACTGTAACTATACAGTAGACAATGTTCTTCTATAACCGCCAAGAGTTCCCTGTGATGCAACCTAAATATGTCTATCAATAATGCCATCATAGCCGGTCCTACACAAAGTGGCGATGGATTGTAGCAGTCTGATTTATGAAGATCTGTTCTAGCAAAGAGCAAAATGTTTTCACTGCTATTTTGTTTCAGCTATTTACATCCCATGTAATTGTCTATTTCTTTATGGGGTCTTAGCCCTAAGTGGCCATAGGTAAATAGTAACATTTTGACTGCAGCCACAGGTAGGGCCCTTTCAAACAGGCCGATCATCGTTCAGATTCTCGACAAACAATGATCATTCAGCATAAATGAAAGGCGAATAATAATTCATTAGTCTATCAGTTTATACATACAGAAAAACTGAATGATGATCGCTCCGTGTAAACAGGCAGTCATCCATCTGTTTTTGATGCACAAGACCTTCCTTTATATTTTCTATTCCTCTTGAATCCCTTTCTGGCCGACGCTGAAGTCCTGCATGAAAAATTGCAGTTTTTCCAAATAATGGTGTATGTGATACCACCCTGAAAGCATCCAGCAGAGACTGAACAGTGAAGTGAGGAGAGGGGTTAACTTCATAGGACCCCCGCGGTGTGTTCTCCTGCTGCTAACCACTGAGTGGTGTGCAGAGTATTGTGTAATATAATGTAATACATCTTATAGTACAACCCTGATCTGAGGCGTGACGTGGGGTGTAGAGATCCCCTGCCTCTCATTAGACTGCATGGTAAACCCGGCCAACTCCTTGTACTGCTCCTCTTAAGGTAAAAATGCACGCAAAACCTTGATATTGGGTCAATGGGGTAGGGCACAGCTTTATTTAACATGTTTTAACCATAATAATAATATATTCCATGCCTCAACTGTAGAGAATAACCAACGATACTGTAACAGTCCATAAAAAAAGTCTGAAATGCCCCGCTTCGACAGCGGGATTAAAGACATCAGTTCTTAACCTCCGCCTCCTGAAGCAACTCTTAAGCTGTGACGACTCAGTATAATGAGACAAACAAAAACATTAAGGGTACTTTCTCATCTGCGCTTGGGGTTCCGCTTTCCTAATCCATTCGAGGAGGAATCCCTACAGCCTGAACGGTTCTGTCTCTGGACAGTACCAAACGGTGCCAAGCGGACCCCATTGACCATAATGGGGTCCATCAGCTTTCCACCCAGTTGCGTGGATTTTGGACAGAAGAAAAAGCTCTGCAGGCGGGTATTTTCAGCTGGATCTGCGACGGAACCTCCAACCAGAAGTTCCGATGTGAAACCACCATTGCAGCGAAAAAAGAACCAAACTTCAGGGCAAGGTTGGCGGGTAACTCCTCCTGGGCCCTGAAGTTAACCTGCGCTCCCCATTATTCAAGTTTTAACCCCTGCTAGGAACACCCCTTCTCACATGCTTCTTTTAGCCAGCGTTGTAGCCCTCAGCAGCCTTGAAGGCACGGTATGTCCCTGTAGTCAATGACCGCTGAATTCTGCACTTTGCGGGCTTGTTTTGTAGCACCGCAGTGTATGCGCTCTGGACAAACCCCTGAGGACATCACATCAGTGGGGGAAGCTAATGACACAATAATCTAGATAAGAATTAATTAGAACCTTGACTGCAGCTCAGCTCTTTACTCTTCAATAACAAACAATGCAATAACGGATGAGGCAAAGGAGCGGGCAAGAATCTGACAACTTAGAATTGTAATTAAAGGAGTTATCCAGCCTTTAAAGATGCATGACCTGCCCTCCGGCAGAGAAGGGGCAGCAGGACCAGTCAGTGCAGCTGTCAGTAGAGTGTGTGTGTGTGTGTGTGTGTGTGGGGGGGGGGGGAGATACCGCTATACAGGAGGGAAGAGGGATTTATGGGAACGGCTCAGTGTGCAATACTGTGATACGGAGTTACTTACCTCTCTGATAAAGTTTAACATTACAGTCCAGACATTTCGAAGTTTCCTCAGGCTGCTGCATTCCTATGATTTTCCATTTTGTAGGGTAAATTGCAGCAGGATCGTTTTCATGCATATTTTCCTTATTTATAATGTTTTTACTGTTTGGATCAATTCCCCCATGCCGTGGCTTGTTCCATTTTTCTGCATGTCAATTGAAGTTTACTTGTTCGACATTGATCTGATACCCCGTGAGGAGGTCGCATTATTGCCATACGCTAAATGCTCTTTGCTCAGATGTTCTGTTCTCAGCGTTCCTGACTCCATGTTTAAAGAAGCACTCCGTTTTTTTCTTCTTTGAGAAATCCATCACAATGTCAGTTACCTCTGCTGTCAAGAATTCAGCGCTATAGCTCGTCCCCTTCAGGCTGAGTATTTTGCACTTTTTGTTCACCGCCAGATCACATGAGCAGCACTCTGACAACCCTCTGCGTTAATGGGGCAGATTTATGACAACTGCCAAAAAAAAAAACTACTTGCCTTGTCTATAGCAATCAATCACAGTTTAGCTTTAATTTTGAAGAGCAGAATGCAAAATGAAAAATGCTCTGTGATTGGTTGTTATGGGTGAGAAAGACCGTTTTTATTTTTGGCAGTTGTCATAAAGTTGCTACCTTAACTGCAGGACGTAGAAGGTTGTCAGAGTGCTGCTCATGTGATCTGGCAGGGAAACAAAAAGTGCAGAATACACAGCCTGGAGGGAGCGAGCTACAGAACTAGATTCTTTACAACAAAGATTACTGATACTGTGGTGGATTGCCCCAAAATTAAAATAAAAACAAGTGCTTATGTAAAGCAACCTGGACAAAGATGGCCTCACCGCTTCTCTGACTACCTGATGCACACTGTACATTAGTATGCATCATTAGTCTTAAGATCCATTAACACGGAGTGATGATCGCTCAAAAGCTATCGTTTGAGCGATAATCGTAACATCTTAACGCGCAGCCATTGTGCACTTTTCGAGCACTGCTAGTTGATCGTTAAATTCAAGCCAACCTAAAAATCATTGTATGATCTTATCAGGATCGCACGCTGACTTCTCCGCGGGTAGTGCTGATAGTATTGTTTCAGCTTTTTAACCCATCGGAGAACAAAGGAGCTGAATGGAGATAAGAGCCCTCCAGCTATAGTCAACACTTGCTACATTACCTGTACTCGGAGTAATCCCTGTGTGTTATTTGTAGCATTACATAGGACTGAGGTAACATTTCTGGTCACCCCTGAAGGTTCCGTAAGTTGAGGAGGGAGTTTTAAAGACTCTTCTATGATTATCAGCTCCCACAGTAAAGGTATTTTTTAGTGTATATGTGTATACCAGTGGGGTACCTACCATACAGACCACTGCTTTTCGGCCAGCACTTTATCTCTCTGGATGCTTCCCTTCTCATGGTCATAGTTGAATAATGACATTCTGATTTCCTGCAGTCTCCACTAGGGGGAGCTATCTGCACTCAGATGTCTACAATGAATTCAATACTAGCTGTATAAATAAATATGGAGTGAGCACCTCCTAGTGATGGAAATGTTAAACGCATAAGGTTTGCTATTCCCAGTCTGGATATAAATACTTAAGCTGCTGCCATTATTTAGTCGTCATTATTTGAATTTTGCTCCTGTGTCCCATTATGTGCATAAAGGAAAAGGTGTAGAACAGAAATGTAGGAATCCTCTTATCATTTTACATGATGTAGCTTTTTCTAAATCTCTCCAGAACGTAGCAATCACATGACTGTATAGTGTAACTGTGTAGCGAAATAAAAATCGCAAGCGGGTGAAGTCTGACAACTATCTGATGATTTGGGAAAATAGTTGTCATGGAAATCCCAGCGATGACTAGCTACAACATGGAAACCATACTGTAGTAGGGAATATTGAGCTTTTACAGTGTTCTGACTGAGGCGAATGAATTCAGCGTGCAGAATAGGTCAGTGATGATTTGATAATGGAGTAGTAGTAGTAGAGGACGCGTAATCGGGGGATGGGGAGGAATCTTCTATTTTTGCCGGCTCTCCAGTCCAGGCCATTTATCTCCCAGACAGCATTGAGATGAGTCCGGACGGAGCGCACTATAACCAGAGGCAAAATGTTAACGAGGCGGAGAATGAAACTGTGGGGACAAGTGACCATTAAGTCTCATGGTGAGAGAACGCCTTCATCGTGAATGTCTGGAACATTCCTTACCCTGAGGTTATCGGCTCCCAATTTTCATTCTGCTAATGCAAGATTACACTACTTTATGGACAGAAAAGGTAAATAGATGCTGGACTACCGGATTCCCATATTAAGGGAATTTACATGAATTTCTAATATGACTAGGAGGATGACAGCGAGGATCCAGCTCCAAAGCCGCTATAGTATACTGTATTAATACATTGCACTTTGTGTAATTCTGCATTATTGCAATCACTGCATGTTGCACTTGGGCAGAGCGGCTCATCAGCAGGCTGCTTCTCAGTCACTTCACTAAGGATTCAAGCAACAGTATGGAGCAAATGCTCATCATGCAATTCCATAACATACCAATGTAGTTTTACTAAATGTGTTTAATTAGCCTTAGGAGAGAAAGTGAATTCTACCACGCAGATTAGAGATAGAAAGTGGAAACGCTTGCTCAAGAGCAGGAACACAAAATAGTGCCGCTTGACACTGAAGTGTTCCTGCTACCATTCAGTAAAGTTGGTGCTCACACAGTAAGATGTGGATCCATTACACTGCAAGCCGTTGACATGTCTTCCTGGCAACTGCTCTGCCTTCCTTCATCATACCGGTGGCATCTAGTGGCTTTCTTCCTCCATTCTTTTTAGTGGAAGACCCTGAGGCCCTTCTATACACACCTGGTGTGACGCATTTAAAGAGACTCCATCACCATCTTTTTGGACCTCTCACTAAGGGCTGCACAAGGTAGTGCCAGTCACACTGATTGCAGTGATATGTCTGCTGTGTGGATCTGTGCAGTAGTTTTGGAGAAACTTGCATGTTATCTGGAGCAACACATTCATAGAGGAACACTTAGGCTGGGTTCACACGGGGCGGATTTGCCGCGGAAATTCCGTGCGGAATTTCGCAGCGGCAAATCCGCATGCGGCCGCTAATCCCGGGATTAGCCAGCCATGTGGACAAGATTTCTCAGAAATCTCGTCCACACGGGACGGCAAATCCGCTGCGGCTAAGCCGGCAGAAGCCGCTGCTGCAGCGCGTATTTGCCGACCACAGCAGGTCCATTTTTTTTCCCCGCTGCGGCCGCACTCTCCTCTATGGGAGTGCCGGCCGCAGTGGAAGAGCGAGCAGCCAGGCCGCTTCAAAACTGCCGCGGGTTTTGAAGCAGCGGTTCTTCCGCCGGAAATCTCACGGTTTTTCACTGCGACCAAACCGCGAGATTTCCGCCGATAATCTGCCCAGTGAGAACCCAGCCTTAAAGTAGTCCATGATATTTATGAGCTGCAGACTAATACACCCACACCACACTCCAGCCAATGATTGGCTTCTCTCCGCCTATTATTGTGCATAAAGAGAGAGATGCTA
The DNA here is from genome assembly GCF_035609145.1 of Eleutherodactylus coqui. Classification (NCBI taxonomy): domain Eukaryota; kingdom Metazoa; phylum Chordata; class Amphibia; order Anura; family Eleutherodactylidae; genus Eleutherodactylus; species Eleutherodactylus coqui. The sequence goes on along the minus strand of NC_089842.1, from coordinate 99,767,439 downwards.
CTCATTGGCTGGAGGGCGGGCTGCAGCTCATGAATATGTAGGACTAGTTCTGTGTCCGCCTGCTACTAATAAAACTCAAGTTTTACCAAAACTACTGCCTCCTCCCACTGATTAACATCTGATTGGTCGCTTTTGATAACATCACAGTTTTTTCTATATGAAATAAATGACTAATATCCCATATAACGGTCATAATACACAGTATAGCCTACATTCATATAGGAAATCATATGGATCTGTTATATCCAATTTACTTTTAATAAATCCAGTACCAGCAAAATACATCGACGTTACCACAAAAAAGACAAAAGGGATAAAATAAAGCCCCATACAGTGATTTTTTTTTTCTCTTGGTGTCAAATATTGAGCGCAGCAGAGACCACGTAAACGGTGTGAGACGCTAGCAGTAAGTAATTTTTTAGCTATGGAGTAGTCAGTATGACTTGTATCCCACTAATTTAGCAGTTTCCTGCTTTGCAGACTATATCTCTGATTTTCCGTTTTCCCTGAGCTGAAGGGTAGAGAATAGCTGACATAGTATCACATATACACTGCCCACAGAAAGTAGAGGAGATTCTGCTCACCTGTCACTGTCATAAACAGAAAAGCAGCAGCATTATAGAGAAGTACTGAGCAGTGTAGATGTGAATCCAAAAGCTGTGAAAGAGTAAAACACTATTAGCTGCAGCACTGTCTCTGTGAGTGTCTCTCAGCATGTAATCTGATTTGTCAGTGAGCTGTGAGTTCATCTCCTCCGACAAGATGTATTTAGCAGTTTTCCAGAGCGAGTACACAGTTTAATAAAGAGTGAGGAAAAGGAAAGGTAGAAAGTTCAGTTACCATTAAAACACTGTGAGTTTCTATATGCATTTACGGTATATATGGTTTGTTTAGGATTTTTGTGCTAGCGGTACATAGCAGGTTGTTCATATATAAAAGAGCAATCTAGCTCGTGGTGTATCATTTTTTAGGGCTGGATATTAGTATTACATGGCACAATATTTGTGTAACAGGCACATCAACTCAAAAATGTTACTTCTTTGGTTTTTAAAAGGGAATCTGTCACCACCAAACAGCAACAAGTAACGCTGCTGTTCTCTGAGCTGAAGGGAAGGCAGGGAATGTATCTTTTCATATTTATCTGCTCCCTCGTTCCCGTTGTATCTGCTGGTGAAGTGTGCATGCGGTCTGAACATCGTGAACTAAGTCTCTGGTGGTGTTTGGTGACAGGGTCCTTTAAATGTTTATACGGGCCTTTTCTTTTCAGCAGTACTTTTCGAAACCACCTGACATTGAAAGAATTTTGAGAACATTTTGCAACATGGTAATGAATTGATAGAAAGTGTTGGGTCTGGATAAATTCATTATGAAAAGTTTTTTATAAACCCATCATAGGCGCACATGAAACAGAAGAAAAAAATGTCACACTATGACACCTTCCATGGGAACCTTCCGGTTGTACGTCGAATACATTTATACCACAAACAGTATAAACGTGTGCCCGTCACATTCACTGTAGGGACGTATGCATGGTTTTCACACACTGCAGTGTTTCAGACTTCCATTTTTTGACTTGGATTTGCTGAGTGGTCACTGTGATTTCTTAAGAGAACCATGGAGGAAAACAAAGTGTCTAATATTTAAGAAGGTTACATACAAGTGAGTCTTGTAGACGTTTCTATAACTGTCTGATAATCCTGCACCTATTACGGTCTCTTTGAAGCCAAAGTAAAGGCATTTTCCTGTATATACAATATATAAGAAGGTGAAGATGAGTATGTATGAAGGGGCACATGCCTGAACGAAGTGATGGAACCAGGAACACAGATGAGACAACACTTATGTTTTTGGGTTTATCTTAAGCTGTGTAACTGTTGACTTGGGATCAGTGACACTGTTGATAGGGGTCAATCAATATTTTTAATAACCTAACATAAGAAAGATAAGGAAACATTGTAATAAATGTGACATTAGTTATTTGGTTATATAATGTTATGTATTATGGAAATGAAAAATATGTAAAACATTCCGGAAGTTGCTAGTAGAATTTGGATATAGAATCATATGTAAAAAGGTATATTCAAGAGTCTATTTGAATATTGATTTTAGAATACTAAATGTATGATTAATTAGATTTTATTCAGCTATCTTACTGAATCCCAACTTTGTACTGACTCCCAAGTAGGTGGCTGAACCAGTTTTGTCTATGTGTAAACTGGAGACAATGCCCCCCTCTTTTGATGTGCAAATTGTTGATGGACCTTGAAGATTACATTTCTTGTCAAACAAGAAATGTAATTAACAAGGTACTTAGACAGCCAGGAGTCAACCTTTATTATCACATGTAACTGTTTTATGTACACTTCAAACAGTTTTGTTGATACCTTTTGTTTAGAAAGCTTTTTGATTTACAGTCATGTTGTAACCTGTTGGAATGAGGGTTTGGTCACCAAAAGTACTTTGTAACTAGGCATCAGGTAACATTTGGAAACGCCTTCTTTTCATCTTGCATAAAAACTAGCAATCTTCGAAAATAAACTAGAATTCATTCTGATCACTAGACGGTCTGTGTAGTGGTTTATTATGGTTCTCTATGAGTACTCAATATAATATTTCCTCTTAATTTGGATACAGGCAACATTCGCATTTGGGTCTGCGTTCCAGACCCCCCACACTGTTGAACACCGCTACAGCGGCAATAAATACATCCCAGACTCTGCGTGACAATAGCTGCTCACTGTCCTGTGCTCGGACATGGATTTATTAAAACATATGTATATATAGATATCCAACAAACATGGCCAACCCCACTATAACAAACACACTGCCTATTTTATTGAAGGATAACACATTAACGTTCTTTCATCTTTCCACATTTTGTGCCCTGGTCACCATGAAATGATTTTATCCAGTGATCAGGTGACCAGGCCCATGGTCAGCACCCATTGCGGTACCCATCAACACCCTCAGATCAGTTCATATGAGTAGAAACTATGTATGAACAGTATAAAATAATCATATAAATTATAGGCGCGTGATGTCTCCCACGTGAAGAGTCCTTGAAAGATGGGGAGAAAAGACACAATGGGAACTGATGACTCCAGTCCTCACAGTCCCTGAAACTAGAGATTTTTTTTCTTTTTTTTCTATTTTTTTTAAATAAAACATGATAAAAGTATAGAAGATAAAACAAAAAAATCTGCTCCATTGTTTCCTACAGCCACATCCCCTACCGGTGGGGAATCATACTATGTTGTACTGGGGGTTATTGGGTGGGGTGGGGGAGGGGCACCATTTTTGAGGTTTAATCATCTAAAAAATGTATATTTTTTAATATATATACTGGTCAACACATAGAATAGATTGGGACCTCCCTTCATTGCGTATAGGCCAGCTTACTGCTACATGAACTGCTGGAGTCCCCCTCTTGGGTCCCTGTGCTGCAGTTCCTCTCCTACCCTGCCATTATCTGCATTCCTCATCAGCATTGTGCTTACTAATGGCTAGATTCCTGCTTCACATTGCACAGTGGCTCCACATATGACAGGGAGCTTAACTTTTTTTAATGTCTTTGTTGTTTTTCCAGGGATAGTCTATAAAATGGGTAACTCCCTCCCACCTAAGGAATAGAAGCATGGCTTGTTATACTCCATAGAACAAAGTGCTTTGTACAGTATGGAGATCCTCCTCTCCTCGTTTTTTTTTTTTTTTCTCATATAAATATAAAACTAGATAAATATCTTGAGAGGCTCCACAAGACCCTTAGATTCTGGCTTCAGAATGTCCGAAGTCCTTGTCATAAGCCTTAATGTCCTCCTCCTTGCCACCCACAGTGCATTCTGCTTAAGGCCCATGGTCACACATGTGTCTGCATTCTCCTCTGAAGTGGCCGGCTAGGATCCGAATTTTGAGAGGACGACTGGGAGTAGTGGGACGAGGAAGCTGACGCTTTGCTGGATTTATCAAACTGAACATAGCCATCTTGCTTCCCGCTGCTGCTGACGCTGCTGTCACACTGAGTGTCCAGGAAAGAGCTGCTGTCGCTCATTGAGCCCCTTTGGAACTCGCGTTCACAAAGCTCGATGGAGCTGCTACCCATGCCAAGGACAAAGCGCTGGCTGTAGTCGTACAGGCGGTTTTGGCCACTTAACGTGCTGTAGATGTTGGTGAAGGACATGCCTGTAGGGACCCGCTGCTTATTTGCTGGTCGTATATCTGGCGGGCAGTTGGATAGAGCGATGGTTGGGGTTGAGTGGTGATCTTTGAAGGTGTTCACACTGTAGTAGCCATTGGTGGGGTCCTAGGAAGGAAGAGAGTCATTATTTCAGGACTATCATTGAGTTACTTAGAGGCTAGTCATTCAGTGTGTTTTTACATGCTTCGGTCATATTGGGAGTTTAGCACACTTATTGAATACCTCCTTACTATTACAAAGGATCAGTCACCAGATTTCAAGGGGGTGTCTGGTTACAAACGGACTTTTTAAAATTAGATCCAAATGAGTGAAAACAATAAAACAATGGGTACTTACCTGTCCTCCGTTCCAGCAGTGCAGACCCACGATCCTCTTGGTCTGTGTTAACAGCGGAACTGAGGTGACCGCTGCCTGCCAATCAGAGGTCACAGTGTCTCCGCCTGTTCTCCTGGCGTCAGTGCTCACACTCTGATCACCATGATGCTAGGAGTTTGGAATGGTGATGCTATGGTCTCTTACTAGCAAGCAGCAGTCACCCAACTCCCACTGTCAGCAGAGACCGGAAGAATCGTGGGGCTGTGCTGGATCGCGGGGACTGAGGACGGGTAAGCACTAGAGATGAGCGAGCGTACTCGGGAAAGCACTACTCGCTCGAGTAATTTGCTTTATCCGAGTATCGCTGTGCTCGTCCCTGAAGATTCGGGTGCCGGCATGAAGCGGGGAGCTGCAGGGGAGAGCGGGGAGGAACGGAGGGGAGATCTTTCTCTCCCTCTCTCCCGCCCGCTCTCCCCTGCTCCCCGCTGCGACTCACCTGTCAGCCGCAGCGGCACCCGAATCTTCAGGGACGAGCACAGCGATACTCGGATAAAGCAAATTACTCGAGCGAGTAGTGCTTTTCCGAATACGCTCGCTCATCTCTAGTAAGCACCCTTGGTTTTTTAAAAATATTTTAACTAATCTGGACCGAGTTTAAAAAGTCAGTTTGTTACTGGACCGCCCCTTTAAATAAATCTCTTAGTCCTGATGAGGCTGGTATATATGCATTTTCAAAAAAAGCAATCTCATGTGGATTTTCACTTTTCCTGCCTACATTAAAATGAGCTCTAGTTGGTCTTCTAAAATACTCGTCTTAAAATAAAGCGGAAAGCTTTTATAAAGAATTATACAGCCATTGTGACTCTGCATACACCAGCCTCATGGGGCACGGCCGAGCTATTTAATAATGTACGCAGTTTGTAATGTGAAATCATGAGATTCTCTGTAAAGTGATTTATTACATTAGTTCAACTGATTTTAGTTGTAAATTTTTGATACATTGAAGATTTTTCAGGACATTTTTACATTACTTCCAGGGGTCATTATAGCTATCACTCCCTTGTAATGAGCGGAGCACATGCGAATGAACAAAGAAAGATCCCACTGAGCAATGGCAAGCATTTTGAAAGCTGTAAGGAACGGATTCAAAAGGATCATCTACTGTATGATAATTTGTTTTATCATATAATAAAAGTGGAAATCCCTCTTATTGATCTACAAGGATAAAGTGCCAAAAATACTGTCAGCCGCATCCACCAAAGTATTCATACCTTCATTTCTCTGATGAAAATGGTTTATAGAACGATTAAGTTGCTGAGGAGTTATAGTAATTTTTTTTTAAGGGGGAAGGGGATCATTACAGACTTTTATGCCAGTTTTTTAACATACAAAAAAAAAATCACTATTCATGGTGCATCTGAATCTTGTGCAATAATTTGAGAATACTTGTTGTTTACTGCTTTTCTCACCCTTAGGGCTTCTTCACATGAGCGTAGAGTGGCCGCCATTTTCACGGCTGACCAATATACGCTACCATCTGGTGCATTGGATTTCAATGCATTAGATCACACAGGTGTATTCCCGCAGCGTAAAAATGCCCAGCCGGGCGCTTTTACGCCGGGCTGGAAAGATAGTCCTGGAACTATCTTCCTGGCCGGACTACGGCCACTGACATAGACTCCTATGGGAGCCAATGACAGCGGCCGGAGAAGAGAGGTGGGAGGGAGTTTAGCAGCGTGACTGCTAAACTCCCTCCCTCTTCTCTTCTCCACTCTCCTCCCTTACGACTGTTAGCAATGGGAGGGGGCATTGCTCTGCCCCTTCCCATTACAAACAGACAGAGGGGAGAATAGAGGAGGTGAGCCAGCGAAGGGGAGGGAAGGGGGAGACAGGTTAGCTCTGCTAAGCTATCTCCCCCGCCCGATGGCATATATAAGCCGAGCCTGTGCATCACATGGTACCGTATATCAGCCAGCCGTGATGAAGCCCTTATGAAAGTGATAAAAGTGGGTAGGATTTAGCATAGGGGTGGGGCCTCTGCAGATTACCAGATTTAGTAGAATTTAAACCAGAAATTGACATAATTTATGGCACAAGTCTATGCCCGCTCATAGCTGTAGATTTTAATTTCCAATGCATGGACAGCTAAAAATTCACCAAATCAATAAATTTGGCACATCTTACTATTGGTTTGGCACATCTTAGTTTTAGACTCCCCGTGTGTTTTCAATTCTTCAATTCATATTTGGGGGCTTATTTACTAATATTGTCTAAAAATTAGTCTTAAACTTTTATCATTCAGCAGAGCTAATTTTAAAACTGTCTAGTCTAAGTTTGAACCACCTTTTAGTTGGCTTTATGCCACAAATTGCGCCAAGATTTTGGTACGACATAGGCCACGTCCCCTTTTTACAAAGCCAGAAATCAGTTGTATTTTGAATAGTAAATCTGCCCCTTTGTGGTTCAGCTCTTCTGGAGGACTGTTGTAAGTTTTGTTCACGCAGCTAAGGGTACATTTACAACAGCATATGGGGCTTCAGCTAAGAGTCTCCATCACAGATTCCATGAAATTTGCTGAAAAAATATTGTTCAACATGTGTGGATGGTGTCCACGTGACACAACTGGCTCTACAGCTTTTTCATTTTACAGTTTATATGAAGGAATTAGATAACAGAAATGACAACGCAGATGTGAACAGAGCCTAATAGGTTTGTTAAAATGTATCAGTCTAGATAGGCTCTGCGAAGTAAAAACATCAGCAGAAATAGTGATATTTAGTTACACTGTATCACTCTACAATTCAGGCTGTTTATCTAAGGCCTGTTTGAGTGACAGTTTTGAGTGATCATCTTTGCATAAACTCTTAAGTAGTTAATTAGCTACTTAGGAGTTAAATGAAGGAGGAGCGGGTTCTCAGGGCTTTCAGCTGGTATCCCACTGAGAACTCCGTGCGAGGCGCTGATAAGAGTCATCGCTGACTTTTAACTGGCTAAAAATCAGTGATGAACAAATACTGCACGAACAGTGCTCGATGGCAGCGTGCTTAGACACAACGGTTATCGCTCAAAAGATGGCTTTTGAGCGAATTTTGAGCGATAATCGTTGTTTCTAAATGGGCCTTAACAGAGGATGACGAAGATTCTTAAGCCTTTATTTAATTCGTGCCATACATGTCAGACAGAACTTCGGACGCGTTTCGGTCCAAACCAGGACCTTGGTCACCGTACTACTACAATAATCTCCACTTCCTTAAAAGACACGTGCAATTAAAAACAAGAGAAACAGCTGGCATTTCTGATCCATTATACATTGTGCATATATACTACATTATGCAATACCCCTGTTCTTCTAAATAAGAGAATTCAATGTAACTACCTTAATTCATAAACGCGCACAGTACGTGGATAGATAGATCGGATACAAAATAGAATATGAATAATTATATATAAATAAATCATCATTATATCATTACTATACTATTACTATATCATTAGGATCAGTTATGCATTCATGAATAAATAGAACTTCAAACGAAGCCTTCGTTTCCGATCTATTCTACATTAGAGTATGTGCATCAGTTTTATCCTTTCTATATCTTCCATGCTATTCAACGATGAAATTATTAACATGCCTATTTATTCCTTTTTAGTCATATTGTATAATTCCAAAGTGCAGTTCTATTTATTCATGAATGCATAACTGAATATTTTGTATCTGATCTATCTATCCATGTACTGTGAGTGTTTATGAATTAATGTAGTTACATTGAATTCTCTTATTTAGAAGAACAGGGGTAATGCATAATATAGTGTATATGCACAACGTATAACGGATCAGGAGAGTGAGGGTTAACTGTCAGCTGTTTCTCTTGTTTTTAATTGCACATGTCTTTTAAGGAAGTGGAGATTATTGTAGTAGTACGGTCACCAAGGTCCTGGTTTGGACCGAAACGCGTCCAAAGTTCTGTCTGACATGTATGGCACGTATTAAATAAAGGCTTAAGAATCTTCTTCACAATCACAACCAGTCTCCTTTCCTTTGGATGTTACTTCTTACTAATTACCGCTGAGGACTGGGCGATGGAGCTGCAACTGTGAAGGAGTCTTACCGTTCTTCTATTGAATGTCATGGGGAGTGTGTCGGTGAGCAATACTTTTTTCTTTTTAACAGAGGATGATCTAGTGGCTACAATTGTAACCAACCTTCAGCTGTGAAGTTTTGGGAAAGGATAGGTTGTCAGTCTTTGGATGGAAATGAGAATGTTTACATCATATGATGCCAAGTGGAGATCTAGAAATGGTGACAAACTGAAACACAAAGTTGGGAATTTACAGGTGATCCTATAGCAGTCCTTAGCGGTAGTGAGCTGAGAAAAGATGCTCCAAATATCGTAGGAGGCGCATGCATCTTAGTAAATATGATGCATCTATAGCTGTTTGTGTACCGGAAAGGTAAATCTACACCAAACAGATTTGTGATATAATTTATCCCAGTTTCTGAGGCAAATTACAGTAAAATGAGTTGGGCAGCGGGAGGTGCTTCCCTCCAAGTCACACCCACTTGTTTCACAATTTTGGAAAAGTGGCAAGTGACAATTGGGGTGCACAGCCCATAATAAATTCACCCCCAAATCTATTAGAAAGCTGCAGAATACTGAGCGCCTCGTAGGCTGTTCCCAGCATCTCTCAGCTGCCAGAAAATGATGTAAGACTAGAACCTGCGCGGGATAAAAGACAAGCGGTGACTGCAGCAGCCATTGTTCCTAATCATCAGGATCCTGAACGAAGCGAGACAAAAACCACAAAAGTCTCTAGAATCACATGTCGTCCTAAGTCCTGGGAGAGCTTTCTGCTGCAGTCACTATGGAAACCACTTTGGTTAAATATGACACTAAATCAGTTTTTGGAGGAGAAGAGATTAATTATCTCTTAAACCATGTCGCTCATCTGTATGTAAATAATAGAGGGGAGCTTTGGTGATATGATAGTGTCAGCGGTGGTGACAAAGTAAACATTTAATTCTGCAAACAAAACGGGATGTACAGAACTGAGAACCCATCCTGACCCATTATGTCTCACAGCTGAGGCTTTATCAGAATTGTATCCAACCTGGATGATTCTCTATGAGCTAAACAGCTTGATACAGTTTAACTGCACTGACACATTGTAACAAACTGTCAGGGTATGACAAACTACAGTATTAGTTTTAGCTCACAGAAACTTTGTCTAGACTGTATACAATTCTAACAATACCTCAGCTGTGAGAAGTATTGAGTTGGGATGGGTTTTCAGCATCTAGAGACAAATATTGAATGTTCCCATTCACTGAATGCAAACAGAGATCTTGAAAATGGTGAGAAAATGAATAAAGTGGGACTGATTTTAGTATTAAATATGTGTCATAAAACGGTCTTCCATGCTTTGCACCACATTTAAGATGTGATATAGACACCTTTTTTTATCATGTTCAACAAAAGGGGTGTGGCAGTGTGAGAAAGGGGTGAAGCCTAAATGTGACATGAGTAGAGATGAGTGAGCATACTCGCTAAGGCAAACTACTCGAGCGAGTAGTGCCTTATGCGAGTACCTGCCCGCTCGTCTCTAAAGATTTGGCTGCCGGCGAGGGTGAGAGGTGAGTTGCGGGAGTGAGCAGTGGGGAGTGGGGAGTGGGGGGGGGGGAGAGAGTGAGTGAGAGATCTCTCCTCTGTTCCTCCCTGCTCTCCCCCGCCGCTCCCCGCCCCCCGCCGGCAGCGGAATCTTTAGAGACGAGCGGGCAGGTACTCGCATAAGGCACTACTTGCTCGAGTAGTTTGCCTTAGCGAGTATGCTCGCTCATCTCTAGACATGAGCCAAACTTTTGGCACAAAAACTGGTGTAAAACCAAGACAAGTAATAGGTGGTATAAAGTTGGACTACACAGTCTAAGGAGGTGCCAGATTTATCACCCAGCAGAGACAATGTGATAAATCTGGCTCATTTTAAAGGGGTTTTCTGGGAGTAAAGTATTGATGACCTGTGCTCAGGATAGTGGCGGGGAGGGGGGGGGGGGGGGGGATAGTGGGGGAGATTGATCGTGGGTGTCCATCACCCGGGAACACTGACCATCAGCTGACTGTAGTGACAGCGGTGCACCGATAAATGTTTATTGGGAAGTGCTGACTTAGTTTGTTCAATCAGTATGGTGGTGGAGTTGTGGCCGCCCACTTACCTTCTGTCCCTCCTGTTGGACCATATAAATGGTATCCTACTTTCCTTGGTTTTATTCGTTAGCTCAGGCCCAAGAGAGATACATTCTTAGGGCCGCTTCCACACAGGCAACAGCAATATTGCTGCTACGTATGCGCTATTTTGTACCGTCAGCAATGCTTTCTTTCTTGGGAAAAATGTAGCATCGCGTTCCTGCTACCTGCAATTTTCTCGCGCGATAAAATCACACGACTTTGTAGCAAGAAAGTCAATAGGACTTTCTAATGTAGAAAAAAAAATTGCATCGCACGAAAATTGCAAGTTGGTGCGATAAACAAGGAGGCTCCATAGGCAGACATGGGCTACAAAAAAAAATCACAAATCGCGGCTGTATTTATAGAGCATGCTGAGATTTTGTAGTCTCGCAATGTAGCAGGCTCCACAACATGGCTCGTGTGGAGGAACCAATAGGAAAGTAAGGGCTCTACATATATGAGATTGGTGGGGATGTGACATCCCTACAAATCGCGTGAGAAAATGGCTCATGTCAAAGCGCCCTTGTTTGCAGAGATTTCTTTTATAGAGGGATCACCATGCAAATTTGTTCACAAGCTGTTCAAATATGAATGACACCAGACGTTTGATCAATTAGCGACACTTTTTTGGGTAAAATGAAACAAAACAACTAGTGATTTATCGCCCCGTCCGTGGCCGTGTTTACAGCGAACGACTATTTTTTGAATTTACTCTTTTGAGCAATTATTCATCCGCTAGTTGACCTGTATTGGTAAATGTCTCTCAGTCTACCATGATCTAGCTTTAGAACTTATAAAAGTGCTGGTCTGTAATACTTCTGACACAACGGTTGGCCACACCCCCTTGTCATTTATTTTCCTTCTTGCACATTAAGTGATTCTCCTGCTTAGGCCCAGTGATCTGTGCTGCTCCTCTCCCCCAACGGTGACCTCTTGTCTTTCTTACAATGTGTTATTACAGCTTCTGCTTGGAAGGATATAGGTGGCAGGACCTTTTGTCGTGATTTATTGGCGCATTTTCCTAATTGGTTGGTAAAACAGAGGGCCAGTGATCCAGAGAAGCTGGAATATAAGTACAGCACATGTTACTGTGTGGAGGTCGGCCAAAGGGCTCCGCTGTAAAACAGCCTCTATCTTATATCAAGTGGTTTGAAGCAAAATCAAGTGTCGTATTCTGCGGTCAAGGCTGAAAATGTTATCATGACGCTGGACGGCGGCAACGGATTGTTCTCCTGGTTACTCAGCGACAAGGAAACCTTTGTATCATTGTGCAGTGGTTACAATGGGAAGATGAGTGAGGAGTTATTGTGCAGCAAGTTGGCGACTTCTTCAAACACAACTGTGTCAGTACTAAGGGGGTGTTCACATCTGTGTCATCCGAGGCTGGATAAATAGGCTGTGTGCTGCGCTATTTCATCTGGGAACACTTCTGCTAGTATGCTGGTCGGACACCATTGTAGTCAACACTTCCTTTATTTTCTGTTCTGTGTGTTGGTGTGAACCCAGCCTTGGGTCTATAAGGCCTCCAACACACGCTATTTTTTATCTTTTCTGCATTTTTAAATGCTTAAACATAATAAAATCATGAACTTCAAGCGTTTTTTCAGTGTTTTTGATTCCAAATCTTTTTCTACTGCGGAATTCAACTCTTGAGTTCCTCAGGGCTCTGCACAGTACATACAGGTGTAATGCTCTGATGGTGCAGAGATCGCTGCTCTCCTGGATTATTGTTCCTGTCTTACCTTCTGAAACTCCTTTTCTTCTTCCTTTAAGACCTCGAGCTGCTTGAGAACAGAGTCCTGCTGGAAGTCTCCTCTGTCGATCTGTAGGGGAGTATAAAGATGCAGGTTACACAGAGCTCCCACCACCTACGCAGAGATAGAATGAATACAGGGAAGCATCTCCGGTCATGTCACCACCCCCATTCTACAGGTGTACCCCAGCTTTGCTCAACTACTTGACTAAATGGTAACTCCACTCCTGGGCTTTAGGGGGTCATACAACATTTGCATGCCACCACAGACCTCTGTGCCCTCCCTGCAGAGGTCAATGATGTCCTGGATGGTGAGTGTTCCTCCACTGCTGCCTACTGAACTTCTGCATGCACAGAAGTCCTAGCTATAACTAAGGGTTAACTCCTCTTTCCCCAGTAATGTCAGTAGAAAGCCATCTCGGATATGGTAATATATATATTTTGTACTGGACACCACTGGGGCCGTAGAAGTTTCACCGCATGGAAATGTTACGCATAATTGCTATTGATTCTCTAGCGCCACTCTCATTGCTATGCCTGAGGGACTAAGAGGTGATATTGGAGGAGGAGGGGGAGCACAGGCCGTGAGTGTCCTGTCCTGGGACCATAGCGTATTAATCAGTGGAGTGAATGGCAGGACAGGGAGTGTAGTGAGCGACTTCTTGCTATTGTCAGCTTTCATTGTAGCTGATCATAGTATACTTTTTTAAGTTTAGGTCCAGACGTGAAAGAATTGACACAGATTTGCTGTGTAAATACGGCACTGCAAATCCATTGCAATCTACAGTACAACACATAAGGATGGGGATTTCAATGTCACATCCACACCTAGAGCAAAAATGCTCCATGGAAATACAGGTTGTAGTCAAAAGGCCAGATCCAGCACTATCTCTGTACTGGTGTCCTACACTGAAACCACAATGGTGTACTAGAATAGGAAGGCATGGATGATGATGGTATAGTGAAGGGGCCCAAGACCATGGATTTCAATTTTGTGTTGTGGCCCCTGTAAGAGATAGAGAGTAAAACCCAGTTGCAAAGTTGAAGAGTACCATGTGAGAAGAAGAAACCTGCTTTCCGTGTCTCTCTAAGCCCTGTGGGTCCGCTGCTATGACTGAAATAAGGAAAGTATACTGGTAGTTGCCTTCTGGTATGATAGGAACAGATCATCCAGTAAATCATCCACCATCATCTGCAGGAGATTCAGGTACCGATCCGTGTTGGGAGTCCCTGGAATGAACATGGGTCCAATGATTGCCCCATGCATGTATCGTAGCAGAAGGAGGCCACTTCCAGTACTCTTTCCTTACTTCAGTCATATCAGCGGTCCCACTGGACTTAGGGGGATGCAGAAAGGTAATTTCTCCTTCTCAGATGATACTCTTCAACTTGACAATTGTGTTTTACTCTCTATCACTTACAGGGGCCACAATATAGAATTGTAATCCATATTTTGGGGCCCTCTAGGGGCGCATGCGCCATACCATCATGCAGCGCCTCCATACTTTCCTATTCTAGTACAGTATTGTTATTTCAATATCGGCCACCAGTATTGAAATGTATCGCCGGATCAGTCTTTTTGACTATAGAGTGAAATGCACAACAAGTCCACAAGTAACACATGCAGTTTTTCTGTGGATTCACCTCAGATTTGTGATGGATACATGGCAAAATCAAGACAAAGATGCATTTTCTATAAATTCTAAAGCAACATCTAGCCGCAGCCTCCTTTTGTCCTCAAAAAAAAAAAAAAAGCCCACTTAACCACCATAGAAAATGCTGAAAAAAAATCACTGCTAAACTCTGGGGGGATAGCTGTCTGGAATCCTAAAAACTAGAGCTGGGTCATCTTGTACTGGATGCTTCCCATTTGCATCCAGCGCCGAGGGTTGCGGTGCAGACTCTGCTGTATCAGGTTTATCACAGCTCTGCGAGTTAAAGATGAGAGCCGCACAAGTCTCCATTACCTGTCGCTGGACAGCGTCCAGGTCCTGTCCAACTGGCGAGTGAGTTAATTACTAGGAGTGAATCTGCTGGAAAGAGAATCACCTGACTGAGCACAAGACTGAGATAAAAGCACAATGTCTGATGCGGAGAATGGATGGCGCGGCCCTCCAGAGGCTCTGATGTACTATTAAATGATATCGCGACAGCTCATTGTCATATTGTACTACATTATCTGTATTCAGAATTACCACTGTGTGTTATCATTACGTTACATAGGACTGCAGGTAATGGAGGCTCTCATGTAGTGCTGAATGATATCACAACAGCTCAGCATGCTGTACGAGTGCTGCAACCTTATCTCATTTATGAACTCTGCGGTATAATTTACAGATGTAGCAGAGCTGAGTGTCTTATCTGTCATTTCTCATCATAACATTTATCTGTGGTGTTACATAGGACTGACTGTGTAAAGGCATCCTTACCTACCGAGTTCGCTTGTGCAGCCTCTTCATACCATTCACTTGCAAATCTTTTTCATTCACTTATGCAGTGAATGAGAACAACTGAATGATCGGTATTTAGATTGAATGATTAGTGAATGAGCCAACAATGCTTTTTCATGATTGTATGAGATCAACGATGAACAATAAGTGAACAAATTATCATTCATCGTTCGCTGCGTTTACACTGAACTATTATCATTCAAATTTAAACAGTCCAGCGATTTTTATTTGCTTTTTTATGCTAATGGTTCCGTGTAAAGGCACCCTTACATCGGCTACATTATTTGTACTGGTATCATCACCTGTGGTGCTACAGGTGGCATCACCCATCTTTTCTAGACTTCTTGAAGCAGCAAAATAACCTCCATGCCCAAGCAACTGTATAAATTGGTAGCTGCTTTATTTGAGGCTCTGGGAAAGCTGGGTGATCACAGCTGTAGGAATTCTAAAAGATGACACTCAGCTTTCCCAACAGCAGTTGACTGAAAATGGCAAAGGAATGGCTTAGAGTTAAAGGGGTTTTCTAGAGAGAATACTATTAATGATGTATCATCAGGATAGGTCATCAGTAGTTGATTGACTGAGGTCCGACGTCACTCGGCACCCGACTGATCAGTTGAGCATGCGCATACTGTTAGTGCCGCACATGCACAGAGGTCGGAGCTGAAATAGCGGAAACATCCACGCCGACCGCTGTGTAGTGGCCGGCGCTTGTAACTGCAGGCACAGTTCGCATTGATTTCAACGAGCCCTTAGCCTGCAGTTACAAGCACCGGCCACTACACCAAGGTCGGCGCAGAGACTTCTGCTGCTTCTGCTCCGACTTCTGTGTATTTGTGGTGCTGATTTCCTTGTATTTGTTGACCCTCGCCGATCAACTATTGATAACCTATCCTGAAGATAGGCCATCAATAGTAGTTTCCACAGAAAACCCCTTTTAGTGCGTAGAGATTGCTAATTGGACCCTGGGATTTGGCAGCTTCAGACTCTAGTTATTAGGAGATAGTCCCGGCAATGGTCACTTTATGCTGCAGCGCAGAGCATTCCTCTCTGATGGATGAGACATTGTGAACAGGCCGTTGTCACTTCTCAGCAATTAGGATAAAACATGTTTTGTTTTCTTCCTGATCCAGCGATTGTGTTTAATTAAAGTAACAGAGTAAATCTTAAGAAGCGGAGCAGAAAGTGGCAATCTGTATCCTGTAATCACTGCTGCAGCGGGACCTGCGGTATGGCGGGGGGATCCAATAATTACACGTCAATGTTTGGTTTTTGGTTATTGATTAGTCAATTTCCAAAGCTAAATAAAGAACAGAAGATGTGAAGCATGGCCGGGCCACAGATAGTACAGTTCCCACTTACAGAACTGATCAGGCTGATGTAGCAGAGCTGAGCTGTACTGTAGTATACAGTACATCTATCAGTGATATCCTGTAGCTATTAGCTTGGCGTTTAAGCAATAATCATTGCGTGTAAAAGGGGCTTAACATAGTATGTAAGGCCAAAAAATGGACACATGTCCATCCAGTTCAGCCTATTTTATTACCCCCAATGTTGATCCAGAGAAAGGCAAAAAGACCCAATGAGGTAGGTGCTAATTTTTGCCATTTGAGGAAAAACAAATCCTTCCGGACTCCAATCCGGCAATCGGAATAATCCCCGGATCACAGACCCTTCTGAAGTTATTAATTATTTGCTAGTCGTTTAACTTCAGCTTAACAAAGAACAATTGGCAATAATCCCTGGTTTATATCTGAACAATAGTTGCTCAATGTAAAGGTACCTTTACCTGCAGTCCCATGTAACACCACAGATAAATGACAGGTAAAACACTCAGCTCTATTACATTACAGGTTTTAGTAAATGGGAGAAGGTTGCAGCCCTTCTACAACATGCTGAGTGTTGGGATATCATGTAACACTATGTCAGAGCCTTCATTACATGCAGTCCTATGTAACACAATTATAACACATAGTGATAATGTAGTAGATGTTACCTGCAGTCCTATGTAATAACACAGATAATATACTATTACTTATAAAGCTATTGCTGCGTTATCTGTAATCAGAGTTCTGATGATGCTCTAGTGACAATTTCACTTCTGCTTTATCTGTGTAAATGTTGTGTATTCAATGAAACCTCACTATAACCAAAAATTAATATAGCATTTTAATACTATCTAAACCTGGAGGAGGGGGGCTTTCCATGATGTGGTTGTCACTGTGCCATCATTCAGCACTCTCAGCCCATCACAGAGCGTGGCGCTGGCTCATTGGTTATGCAGGTCGTGGTGCCTTGGTGCTGACAATGTCACGCTGCTCCGTTATGACAGATTGGAAAAGTGATTAAAACTATAGATCAGCTACAAATTCATCTGCAGCCTTCCTGGAAGGGGCACGCACATTGTGATGGCGAGCCTGGCAGGAGAAGGACATGTGCCAGGATTATCACACAGGGCTACAGCGCAGGAGCGACAGTTCGGCCTCCGCCACACATTAATTTCCAGTTCTCTGAAAGTTTTTGTTGAGGCAGAACTT